>NC_064621.1:16406136-16709166 GCF_023898315.1 Schistocerca nitens | reverse complement strand
CATCCGGAGAAAATAGTTGAAAGTCTACTATCTACAGTCGAGCAGTACTGACAAAGTCCCGTGGCAGTGGAGCAGGGCCGGACTACAAAACTGGCAGAGCCAAGTTAATCAGTGCCAAGTCCCAAACAGCCAGCGACAGTGGCACTGAGAAGAGGAAGTCGTGGCGTAGTGCGAAATGATCTGCTTGAGGTGGCTGCGCGACTAGAACAGACTTCAGCCTGCTCTGCAGTCACTTATATCGCCATCATTTTTCATCCCAGGTGACCGATCTGTGGGGAGGGCGATTCCGTGGCTACGTTAGCGCGCTAAACCAGCAACGTCTGTAGTCTCTGTCATCGACGTGCCTCTGTCCATCAGTGGCAGAGATATAAGGAATTCTACCCACCCTCGCTGCACTGGACTGCGAGGCGTGCCACCTGAGTGTCTTCTGTAGTGGATTGACAAAAGTGGAAATCCATGAGGTTTCCCACCAGAAATTCTCACGGACAGTGGTCGCACGAGTAAGCCGCTTTGAGTATTTCTTAAACAAGAGTGTTACAAAAGCGCCTTTCAGAACTATGCGAGCCACGTGAGGTTCAGAGAGATTTGAACAGAGCCCGTCCTGAAGACGGAAGCACAAAAGCTGGGCCATTGCTGCATTCCTGTAAACAGTGCGGGAAGCGAGACGCATTTATGCACCGAGATATCTTTCCACCATTTTATAAGGCATGGGCAACTGTGGACCAAAGCAACTTCAATTTAAATCATAGTGATTGAGACCAAATACATTAGTGTATTAAAAAAACTTTTCTCACTCCATTATTATCTCCCACAACATTGTGATAAACTTACATATATATATATATATATATATATATATATATATATATATATATATATATCTGTGGATTCTTGCTCATGGAATGGCGGTCTCAGTGTGACAATGTTTCCAATGTTACACAGGTTGCATAGAGAGAACCACATTTTTTTCCTTCGATCTGGAAAGTTATTGGGTAATTTTTAATTATATGAATTTAATTAAGTTTATATTTCATTAATAATGAAATTTCAGCTACATTATCACTTCGCAGTATGAAAAATTATCACTTCAACTGTAATACAAGTGTGTGGGAAGCTAGCCGAGCACATAATCGGGTATTTGGTCTCTTGTGTGTCGAGTTTGTGAGTGTGGCAGGCAGCCTGCACTAATGATGGCCTAACACCGGTCGACAAGCAAACAGGTCCAACAGAAGTATAGCTGACACCATTTCACTAAACAGCAGACTTTATTACGTACTCTATATGATAGGTCGTATTTATATTTCGCGTTTCATTAACCATATGTTATTAGCACTATCTTCCGTATACGTACTTACATCAGAGCCTTGAAGTGTTTCGCGTATGGGTTATTCCATTTCAGATCTGACAAAAATTGAGAAAATTCGCCTCTTATTTTTAGAATCATTAATAATTTTTACATGTGTCAATTACAGTGGAAGAAAAACAGCTTCATAAAGCCATCTCTTAAATGTTAACTAGTTTTCTAGTTAAAATTTGGTGAAGATTCCGTTATTTCCCGAAATTTGTATACCCTGTAACTCATGAACCATACATCGGGTTTCAGTGAACTACGAGTCATTTCGAAGCTGAATGTCTGTTGCTGATGGAGGTATATAACAATAAGTAATACAACTTTTAAAAATCCTTTATTCATGTATTAAGCGCAAACGCATTTCTCATAAAGTTTAAACACACATAGGCTTGAACATCCTTTTGCTACACGTTGATCTGAGTCCTAAGTTTTATGGAGCTTCTTGTCTGAAACGTAGAAAAAAATAATGTCATAATAAATATTGAAGTTCATGCTGTGCTTAGATTGCGACGGGCTGCCGTGGAACGCAAACAGCAGGTGGCCTCCTCGTGATTCATGGGTGTTGCCGTGACACCTGGTTATTTTTTTCTATAGCTCTCGATTAATGATATTACGACAAATTTTTCTAACATTGTTTTTGAATTAAGTGCTCAATACAAGGCAAAAATTTTATTCCACGTACAACTGTGTGTTTTTCACGAAAAATACGATACATGCTGCATGAGTAATATCTCAAACTATACAAAAGTGTGAAACTTCCTGGCAGATTGAAACTGTGTGTCCTACCGAGACTCGAACTCTGGACCTTTGCCTTTCTCGGGCAAGTGCTCTACCATCTGAGCTACCGAAGCACAACTCATGCCCGGTACTAACAGCTTTACTTCTGCCAGTATCTCGTCTCCTACCTTCCAAACTTTACAGATGCTCTCCTGCTTAATTTTGAATTTATTTTTAAAATGTTACTTTGATAATTTCTGAGCGACGAGTCACAAAATCGCGTGATTGTACGAGGGTTGGAACTTAAATAGTGACAATTATTCATTCACAACCGAAACAAAAGAGTTACATCTTTGCACCTCATACTGTCCTTCAAAGTAGTCAGCATCGTTATGGAGAACCCGTAGCCAGCGATGTGGAAGGCGTAGTGTACCGTTAGCAGAGCCTGTTCTGTTGAAGTTGCGAATGGAGTGGTGTACTGCCTGTCGAATCTCTGGAACAGTTCTGAAGCGAATGCCACGAAGTGGTTCCTTCATCTTCGGAACCAAATCAAGTCACTAGGACTTAAGTCCGGGGAGTATGGTGGACGGTACAGTACTTCCCAGTCCCGTCGACCGAACAGAGCAGCCACAGCAAGCGCTGTAGGCGCCCGCGCGTTGTCGTGCAAAATGATGGATAGGTTGCGCAGAAACTGTCGCCGCTTCTTTCGCAAAGTTGTTCGCAGGTGATGCTCCAAAAACGAACAGTAATACCGTGCACTGACGGTTTGCGTGGAGGGACGTAATGCTTTAGGATAACCATCAGAGTCGTACACGAGAATCACCATAACTTTCACCATACTGAGGCTCTGACGCACTTTCGACTTTCGCGACGACCCGTACTGATTCCATTCGTAGGATTGGCGTTTCAGTTTTGGCTCGTACGATGTGGCCCGTGTCTCATCCAGTGTTACGATACGGCGTAACAAAGCCTCTCCTTCGCGCTCATAGCGCTCCAAGTGAGTCTGAGCAGCGTCGTAACGCATCCATTTCTGCGTTTCCGTCACGTCATACGGAACCCATCGTGATGCAATTTTTCCCTTGCCCAGGCGTTCCTTCAGGATGAGAAGCACAGTCGTATGCTATAATCCGGTTTCGAGGGTGACCTCCCGAATCGTCTGGCGTCGATCACTGTCCACTAACGCGGCAACAGCATGCACATCTTCTTCAGAGACGCTATGACGACCTGTCCAATGCATGTCTGCCACAGTCTGCCGACCTTCATTGAAGGCTTTTACCCAACGTGCCACTGTTCTGTACGGTAATGCCGATTCCCCGCACGCCTCTTGAAGACCCTGATGACACTGTCGTGCTGTACGACCTCTGGCACATTCAATCTTGATCCAACTCCGTTGTTCCTGTTTCGAAAACATAGTGACTCCGTGACGTTAGACCGCTCGCTCACAAGTGACTGTTTTTCCCTCAATTGTGCGCACGCCGCTGACGTGGAACGGGCGAGTTTATTTGCTTGGAGGTAAGGTAGGTATGTCAACAACGTGTGCTGTCAGTGACGACAGTAGATTCCATTGCATAGTGTCTCCACAGCTGTGTTGCCACTACTTAAGTTCCAAACTACGTATTAAATTACGGTAATTGTTACCCTTAAAAAATTTGAAGCACTTGTTTATCACACCTGCAAGTTTGCAAAAGATATTAAGTTAACATCTACTTTAGATAGAAAAATGAACTCCCACAAAAAATGCAAGGTTTTCTGTTGTCCAAAGTGAAATGGAACAGCCCATATGTCACTGCAGACATAACAAACTGAGGTACAGCAGCTATCATAATGCGAAACAACCGTTACAGTAACGTAAATGTCTCCGGTCGTTAATAATCAATGTGAATAAAAGTCTTTCGTCGATTTTTTTGACTGTCGGTAATTAGTGTTGGTTTTAAAATTATAATACATTTTGAATATCAAAGTTTCGCATCCTATCTCTGACTAATATACTGTGTGCCGATTATTAGCACCAAAAAGCAATAAGACAGCGTTCATAGGATTTGCTTATTGTCTCGTGTTCTGTTCCATTCCCTCTAATTCAAAGACATGTTCACAACTAAAAGCGAATGAAGAACTGTCTGTGAATGGTTGTTCACTTTTGTTCGCCTCCATCTCTCCGGCATAAACCAGGTTTAATACTGACAATCATGTTTCAATGTTGTGCGAGAGCAAGTATGAGCGCACGTGGTACAATAAAGTCTGTGGCAATCGAAATGCCCCAAAAGAATAGACCGGGTGCAGCGGTTTTGATTTGACAGTCATTACCTATAGTCCATCTACTGAGTCTCAGCTTGTGCGTTCGCTATAAGTGTCAAGGGACGCGTGGTATTTAATGAGACCCCTACCTTCTGGCTGACGCGTCTGATACACCACAAGCGTGTGGCGGAGGAGCAAACCGGTAGCTGGCATGCGTTAACAAATAAAATAAAGTAGCCGAGCTCAGTAATAGGCAGATTTTGTGGTTCGGGAGTATTTAGACATGAAAGAAAATTAAATGTACACGATGTAAGCTGCAGCAGAAAACATCGTAAAAAGGGAATCGTCACCTTAGTTGTCGAGAGGAATGAGTGAATGGTCAAATATCTGTAAGGAACATTACGTATGTAGATTGTGGACAGTTGGGAGCGTGGATCTCACTAGAAGCGTGCACGGGATAAGTCCCTGCAGTCGCGCTGTTCATCTGTCACCTCGGTGGCTTAAAGCAGCTTCTCTCGAGCCACCGATGAATGTGGCACCTACTTCTCCGTTATTGTACCACGTCGACAGTTGTTTCATAGAACTCAGCTACGTCCTCCCCGTACAAAAGATTATTATCGTTTGTTTATGCTGTCCAACCCTTGCAACCCCATGGTGCTACAGCACCCTGACATTAACTGGCGAACGGTTTGGGGGGGGGGGGGCATGCACCTTTTTTACCGTCGCCTGTGTCTGCACTCTGGTATGTTTTAATCTGTGGCAAATTCCCGACTAATAGTCGACTTCGCATAGGACTGGCCACCTCCCCACTCTGCCCTGACTGTCAGCTCGAAGACACCGACGAGCACCGTCTTACGTGCCCCCTCAAACGAAACGTTTGACTCCTCATCCAACGAATCGTGGGCTTTTACCTCCGTGCGCCGCCAACGACGGTAGCCCCAGATTTCTTGTTGTTGCCCCAGACATTTCACTAGCCTCTTGCTAAGCACCATACACTCATCTGGTTTCGAGGACAGGCTTTAGAATACCTCTTTGAGAGTGGTCCGCATACAGTCCTTGACTTCTGGTAGAAAGTTGTGACCGCGCGTAGCACCCTCACCCGAAAACCATCTTACCGACAAACTTTTGCCGGTTATCTCCGCAGCGTCTTCCTCGACCTCCTCAAAGTTGGGGTGTGCCATGCCTACCCGTCACACGATGCAACACCCTTCCACGTTCTCATGCATCGAAAAAAAAAAAAGACGGAATATGTTATATTTTGTTGTATTTAATGTTTTTCTAATATTTTTTGTTTAACTAACAATCATTTGTACATCTTCAAGAACTGTTAGATTGTGTATATATATGTACTGTTAGTTTGTTCAATAAAGATTATTGGGAAAAAAAGATGGATAGAGCGTCTGCCATGTAAGCAGGAGATCCCGCGTTCGGGTCCCGGACGGGGCACACATTTTCACCTGTCCCCATCGAGGTATATCAACAACACCACAACTGAGAGTTTCAATTAATTGTCATTTATCCTAGAAAGGGACAGTCTTTATTTAAAGCATTTTATTTATCATTTGGCATTCACGAGGAACTCTTAGTTACTCAAAAAAGAATGATTTATTAGGTGATAATTTTGTTGACATTCATATATCACATATCATCTAGGACTACAGTGAATGGTGTCTGTCGCATTTGGACTTAACCTATCAGTTTTTATATCATTGCGTAGACGTACACTCGAAAAACCCACAGGTCTGATATTGTTTGCAATTAATCTGGCATGGCTAAGGGTGGAAAACATACGTCGCAATAACAGTGTACAAACCCGTCTAAATTTCATAATTAACGACGCGTGTTTATTTAGTGGAAGAGCAGTTGAACGGAATGGGAAGCGCCTCATAAGATGAAGATCAACAAAACGAAAACAGAGGTAATGGGATGTGGTCGTATTACAGCAGGCGATGCTGAAGGAATTTGATTAGGAAACGTGACACTGAAATTAGTAAATGAGTTTTCCTACTTCGGCAACAGAACAACTGATGATACCGAATTAGGGAAGATATAAAATGTAGAGTGGCAATAGCAAAAGATTATTTCTAAAACGAGAAATTTGTTAACATCTAATATAAATTAAATTTTTTAAATGATGTTAAACCGTGATTTATTTTCAAAGAATTTTCTTAAGAATTTATTTTATTTACTAGCGATGTATAAAGAACATTGACACATTTGATCACACTATCTAAGTACGGAAGTAGTTGCCAGGAAGTAACTGATGAAATCATAACCAAATTCCTTTTAACAAATGGGGATTTTATTCACTTTAATAGTGCCTAAAAGCATTTTTTAAAAGAAACAGATTTAAAATTATAATCAGAAAGCACCCATTAAATATCAAAGTTACAATTTATTCAGAGGCAGAAAGAAACAAGTTTTGACTGTATGATCTTTCGGGCAGAGAACCTTGCCGCTCCCTTTTGACACGGCCGGAGTTACGACCGCTCACAACAGCTTCTGAAAGACTACACTGGTGCCAATCTGCAACACACCAGATAGCTTTAAACTAAGAGTTTTAACAATTTACACAAGCACACAAACTATGCACCCCCGTAGAAGGGTTGGTAATGGTATAAAACACTAACAATTAAAATATTAACCTTGCCACCGAAGGTGCAACTTGATTTTAACTTCTAAGAAAAGTATTACGGTGAAAGGGTGGCAACTTAATATACTAAAATGATCATTTAATAAATAAAAGCCCATGAAATGCAATCTTAAATAGAATTCTACAAGGTTGGCCAAACAATAGTTAAGATGCTCTACAGTACACAGATACCGCCTCTCAAGATCATAGGCAATAATATCAAAGTTTCCAAAGATCATAACATATTTCACGTATTAGGCCGTTACACTCTAAGCAATAAATTCGTTAACACACCATATCCGACAAACATGACAGAGGCAGCTACTAACGTACGGTAGATTGATAGGGAGATTACCGAACAACCCGAACTGCAGGTTGCTCTAACCCGCCCCTACTCAACAAGGGAAGAACGGACCACCCAATTTATAAACAACCACCTTCCCGCGGGTGGGCAAACGGAGAAGAACGGTGGGACGACCCCAAAGCAAAACGGCTGGTGACCTCACCAAGAAAACAAGTAGAATTTAAGAAGAGTAAAACAACATATCACCAATCACTTAACTTCTAATAAACTGGTATTTCTGGCAAAGACCTGGCGCAGCACCCCCAACGCTCTCCCGAACCGTCCGCTGCCAGCCACTTCAACGGACGCAGAAAGGCGCGCCGATCTCCCGTCTCACGGCGTCGCAGCTCGCACCGGCCAGACTGACGTCGTGGGTTGACTCCTGTTGCTCTCGTATCGACCGCGAAGTCACTACCCCTCGCTATACGGCGCGGCCCACTGGACTCACGTGGCGACCTCACATGCGCCGACGCTCAAGGCGGACAAGTCATCGTCTCAGTGCGCGACCGACCAACCGATCGATCCAACCGCCAATGACCATTGCCTGAGCAAAATCGAGCAGGCTGGCGGCCTAACGCGCAGATGCTGGAACTAAGCCCCGACCGGGCGACCACTAGCTGAATTCTCTTACCGTAGTGGAAAGACTCTCATTTTCCCGGCTTTAGAGGTTGATCCGAACGACAGACATACTAGCACTCCGAACGACAGACAGACACTAACTGCCTAACAAATGCGAACGAGAGACAGACTAGCAAGCTGGGGACGAGAGAGTGACCCAGACTGACTGAGTGGCGAGCTCATTGCGCCCCTTAAACGCACGTGAACAGCCAACCTTTCCCCTTTCCCACCAGAGGGAGACACCAAAGCTGCAAACTCCTTCTCAGTTGCCGCTGTCCGCCTCTGGAACAAACTGCCCCTTACCTTGCGCAAAATTCAATCTCCTGCTGCTTTTAAGAAGAAGTTGAAGCATTTCCTACTATCATCTTTATAAAGTTCTCCACAAAATTAATGTACAAGGACAATCCCCTCATCTGTCAAATAGCAAAGCTAGCGTCTCCTATGTTGCTCCTGAGATGCCTTCCTCTTCATCTATCTCTATTAGCCACGCAATATTCTTTTCCTTTATATTTCCTTAATTATGTTTCATCATGTCTCTCTATTCTTCTCCTCCCTTCACCATGAGTCTCCCTCATACTCCCTGCTGCCAGCACTCCTATCTCAAATCTGTCTGTTCAATAATGTCTAATTATAACAGTACTTGTGATCTAAGAATATAAACTCTATATGTATGTATTTTTCCAGGTGTACCTTTCAAATTGTTTATTTCACTTTTTGTAGTTTAACATGCCTACTAAAACATATGAATGTAAAATAAGTAGAATGCCTGGTTAGATGTAAGAGAGGGCCTGATGGCCCTAATCTTGCCAGGTTAAATAAATAAATAAATAAATAAATAAATAAATAAATTTCCACAGCGGCGCCACCGCCAGGAACGGAGGGCGACTGCTTCACACTACGCGCTGCGGCGCGCTCTTCAAAACAGCAATTTTGACCACGGCTCAGATGTCATGTTTGATTTTAGCTATCACTGTTTTTATTTTACTACTGAAATTTCGGCATTTTTGCCATTTTCAAGCAGAAATATTTTGACAAGCTTGAAACATATTTATAGATGCTGTGGACTCATATTACAGAAAAGTAATGAATGTGTGAGAAAGACTTTTCTGAAGGTATTTGACTATAGTGTAGTTATGTATGTAAGTGAAACGCAGACAAGAATTGAAATTTTTGAAATGTGGTGCTACGGAACAATATTGGTTACATCGAATAACTAATGAGGAGGTACTGAAACAATTCATGGTCCAACCTAACGAAAAAATGAATCGGTTGTTAGAACACATTCTGAGACATCAAGGAGTCGACAATTTGCTAACGGTGGCCTAATAATGCTGAGATCAAGAGACTTGAGCGGGGGTGATTATGGTGGAGTGCAGCGTCCAAAACCTGTCTTCGGACTGAAGGCTATGGCATGTGTAATCATCGTGTTACAGCGTAGTTCGGATGCTCAATAATTCCTCGCCAAATTCAAAGGCACACAAGGCGATGTATTTAGACGCATAGATCCCCTATTGAAATACACTAACGAGCCAAAGAAACTGGTACACTTGCCATTATCGTGGAGGACCCCACAAGCACGCAAAACTGTCGCAACACTACCTGGCATGGACTCGACTAATGTCTGCAGTAGTGCTGGAGGCAATTGACGCATTTAATCCTGCAGGACTGTCCATAAATCCGTAGAGTACGAGAGGATGGAGATCTCTACCGGACAGCACGTTACAAGGCATTCCAGATATGCTCAATAATGTTCATGTCTGGGGACTTTGGTCGGCAGCAGAAGTGTTTAAAATCAGAAGAGTGTTCCTGGAGCCACTGTCTAGCAATTCTGGACATGTGGGGTGTAGCATTGCCCTGTCGGGATGCACACTGGACATGAACGGATGCAGGTGATCAGACAGTATGATTACATACGTATCACCTGTAAGAGGCGTCTCTAGACGTATCAGGGGTCCAATATTACACCAGCTGCACACGCTCCACACCATTACAGAGCCTCCACCAGCTTTAGCAGTCCCCTGCTGACACGCTGGGTCCATAAATTCATGGTCGGCCGGGGTGGCCGAGCGGTTCTAGGCGCTACAGTCCGGTACCGCGAGACCGCTACGGTCGCAGGTTCGAATCCTTTCTCGGGCATGGATGTGTGTGATGTCCTTAGGTTAGTTAGGTTTAAGTACTAAGTTATAGGTGGCTGATGACCTCAGAAGTTAAGTCTCATAGTGCTCAGAGCCATTAGAATCGTTTCTCTGATCACATACAACTCTTAGGCAATGAACATAATTAATAAACCTAGAAGCAGAATTCACAAATGTAAACAACGGCAGTTAACAGAATGCGATTCTGGCGTGACGGGGCTCGATGGTACTACAGTGCGTCATAAAACAAGCAAACACGATTCGTTGGGTTGGTGCATACTTACCTGCACCTATGTCTGTATTCCACAATCATCATTTTATTTCGTATTTGTTGGAAAGTCTGTCCTCGGGATGTGAAAATTAACCCTTTTCTCGATGTGTTAAACGCCCCTTACAGTTCTTTCAACTGGAGCAGGGTAAACACCTCCGTGTCACTCTAGACCTGACCGTTGGAGCCAAGACAAATTATGCAGTACTCCACTGAATCTTTCCTGTGCACCAGACAACAGTTTGATTAGCTTACATTGCGTACAAATGCGAGACACAGCGAACTGTGTGCAACGTAAGACGGATCTTGAATTCTTGTAATGAGATCGAAGTAGCAAGCGTGCAGCAAACCCCCTGAGAATTGCTACCTAGTTTGCTCCTCAGTAGAGGGCAGCTAATCTCTCGGGAAGATACCAACACGCTAGTCAGCCGCAAACTCTTCTAAAGCCTGCGTTCGCTAGTTCCTGGGGGGCCTTCTATTTACAGACAGCAGCACCGCTCCAGTCACGTAACCTGTTCGTGCGGCTAAATGGCATTCCTCAACAATAGCTGTAGTCAAGGAATAATGTTGTGAACAGCACTGTAAAGCATGTCCGGAGATACGGTCCATCATTCCTCAACAATAGCTGTAGTCAAGGAATAATGTTGTGAACAGCACTGTAAAGCATGTCCGGAGATACGGTAAGGCATTGGCGTCGGATGTATCTTTCAGCATCCCTAGGGATGTCGGTCGATCACGATACACTTGCGACTTCAGGTAACCCCAAAGCCAATAATCGCACGGACTGAGGTCTAGGAACCTGGGAGGCCGAGCATGACGAAAGTGGCGGCTGAGCACACGATCATCACCAAACGACGCGCGCAAGAAATCTTTCACGCGCCATCTGTCGGACATTTAGTGAACCTTGTTTTGCCGGCCGTTGTGGCCGAGCAGTTCTAGGCACTGCAATCTGGAACCGCGCCACCGCTACGGTCGCATCTTCGAATCCTGCCTCGGGCATGGCTGTGTGTGATGTCCTTAGGTTAGGTTTCAGTTATTCGAAATTCTAGGGGACGGATGACCTCAGATGTTAAGTCCAATAGTGCTCAGAGCCATTTGAACCATTTTGTACTTTGTTTTCTTTTGTTCTAATAAAACCCCATGTCATTCCAAGCATGTGTGTCAATTTTTATCTCTCTATCTACATTATTCCGTGATTTATTAAGTTTTCAAATTTATACTGACTTTTTGATCACCCTGTATTTTATTCAAATTGACCCTAGCCGGGAAACCTACGCACTTACAACGACGTAAGTTACTCAGAAACAGTGCAGTATGTGAACAAACATGAAAGTGAGTACTTTTGTATTAGTCAGTCAGACAGAGCCGTTGCAGCCAGATTAGTTAAATTTGACTTCGGCAGTCTGACCTCCCAAACAATGTGTTCCATTCTATTCCTAAATGTTAAAAACGTATTGGTTTTTGATCGTACGCTACGTAGATCGCTCCATTTTCTGAGAAATTTTGTGTAGATATTTGTTTAACAAAGCATTACATCTAATGTTCAGGTAAAAATTTTGAGTAATTTTTATTTTTTATTTACACGCCAATTTCCGTAGGACCAAATTGCGGAGGAAATCTACGTCATGGAACGTGTCAGTACATGAAATTACAGCATAAAAGTAATACTAGATAAAAATAAAATGATTATGATCCCAAAGGCAAGCCGTAAGTTTCAGTAAACGCAGTCAACAATATAACATAAGAATCAGATTAGTTTTTCAAGGGACTGCTCAACAGAACAGAAGGTGTCACCCATGAGGAAACTCATCAGTTTCGATTTGAAATCGTGTGGATTACTGCTAAGATTTTTTGAAAATGTATGCAGCATACCTTTCTGCACAAGATTTAAGGAAGTCCGATATGACCGCAGGTTGGATTTCTGTCGAGTATTAAGTGAGTGAACGCTGCATATTCTTGGAAATATGTTGATATATTTAACAACAAACGACAGTAAAGAGTATATATATTGAGAAGCCAAAGACAACATACCCAGAGTAGTGAACAGGGGTCAACAAGTGGCTCACGAACTTCCACCACTTATTGCCCGAACCGCCCGTTTCTGCGCCAAAAATATCCTTTTAGAATGGCAAGAGTTACCGCAAAATGTAATATCATATGATATAAGCGAATGAAAATAAGCAAAGCAGACTAATACTCTTGTCGAACGATCACTCACGTCAAATACCGTTCGAATAGTAAAATGGCGGAATTAAGTCTTTGAACAAGATCCTGAACATGGGCTTTCCACGTCATTTTGCTATCTATCTGAACACCTAGAAATTTGAAATGTTCAGTTTCACTAACCGTATGCCCATTCTGTGAAATCAAAACGTCAGGTTTTGTTGAATTGTGTGTTAGAAACTTCAAAAACTGAGTCTTAGTGTGATTTAGCGTTAGTTTATTTTCTACAGGCCATGAACTTACGTCATGAACTGCACTATTTGAAACCGAGCCAATGTTGCACACAACATCCTTTACTACCAAGCTAGTGTCCTCAGCAAACAGAAATATTTTGGAGTTACCCGTGATACTGGAGGCCACTCCATTTATGTAAACAGAGAACAGGGGCAGCCCCAACACTGATCCCTGGGCACTCCACACTTGACCGTACGCCACTCAGACCGCACATCACAGCCATTCTCAACACTGTGAATAATGACATTTTGGTGTGTGTGTTGACGTAAGAGGTGAATCAATTGTGAGCTACTCGCCATATTCCTTAATGGTCCAACTTCTGGAGCAATATTTTGTGATCAAAACAATCAAAAACTTTAGTTAAATCAAAAAATATACCTAGCGTTCCAAACCTTTTGTTTATCCCATCCAGTACCTCACGGAGAAAAGAGAATATAGCATTTTCAGTTGTTAACCGACTTCTAAATCCGAACTGTACATTTGATAGCAAATTATGTGATATAAAATGATCAATTATCCTTACATATTCAGCCTTTTCAGTAACTTTAGCAAACTCTGATGGCATAGAAATAGATCTAAAATTATTTACATTATCCCTTTCTCCCTTTTTATAAAGCGGCTTTACTACTGAGTATTTTAATCGTTCAGGAAACTGACTATTCCTACAGGAAAAATTACAGATATGGCTAAATACAAGGCTAACATGTGCAGCACATTACTTTAATGTTCTGCTAGGCACTCATCATAACCACGAGAGTCCTTAGTCTTTATTGATTTAATTATTGACTCAGACTCCCCCTTGTCAATATCACAGAGGAGAGTATTTCAGACATCAATCTCGGAAAGACATTTGGCAAGAGAGTTACATCATTTCCTGTAGAAACTAAGTTTTCATTTAATTCGCCAGCAGTGCTCAGAAAATATTGTTAAATACTGTAAATATATCTGATTTATCAGTAACAGAAGTGTTTTTACTACGAACTGACTTTATATCGTCGGCCTTGTGCTGCTGACCCGACACTTCCTTCTAAACTGACCATATGGTTTTAATTGCATCCTGTGAATTAGCTGTTCTATTTGCGTACCACATACTCTTTGCCTTCTTAATAACATTTTTAAGCACCTTACAATACTGTATTCAGTCGGCAACGGTATCTTGATTGTGACTACTTCCAACATTTCATGTAATTCCCGCTTTGTCCTACATGATATTCTTATCCCACTAATCAGCGCCTAGGTTGCCTTGTACTGCTACTAGCCCATTTAGAATTATCTAATGGAAAGCAGCTCTCAGAGAGCATAGGAGATGTGTCAAGGAAAGCATAATATTTGTCATGTATGTTATTGACACTATTAACATCCTGCTACTCTTGTACCTTGACCAGGTCTAATACTATCTCTGTAGCCGTTGGAGTAACTTTCCTACATAGTTTGTAATTATATGTGAAATTTTTTTGAGTACAAAAGTCTTTTACTGTTAAAATTTGTCATCATGGTCTGAAAGACCATTCACCATTTTACTAACAGCATGCCCATATAGTAATGAAGCATGAATAAAAAGTTGTCTATGGCTGTGCTACTGTTCCCCTGCTCCCTTGTAGGAAAAAAAAAGCACAGCTGCATCAGATCATATGAATTTAGTAGATCTACCAACATCCTTTTTCTTCCACAATCATAAACAAAATTAATATTGAAGTCACCACATATAACTAATTTCTGATACTTCCTATAAAGTGAATCAAGAAAACTTTCTAGCTTGAGCGGAAACGCTCTGAAGTCATAATTAGGGGACCTATAAACAACAGAAATTAGAAATTTAATTTCACTAAATTCAGCTGCCCCTGCACAACATTCAAATATCTGTTCAGTGCAGTGCCGTGATACGCCTGTGCTCTTACATGGAATATTGTTACTTACGTACATGGCCACTCCTTGAAAAGTAGCCAGCTAATCTGTATTCTGGCAAAGAAAGCCTCTGAATAGTCAAATTATTTAAGTAGTGCTCCGATATACCAATAATTTCAGATCCAACAAGTTTAACGAGATTAAAACGAGTAACCTAATGTACCTAACCAGTTACAATTCTCATTCCTCCTCCATTACACTTACTCAGTATTTAATTGTGTTTTTTGCTATTTCACAGCAACACAGTGAAAATGAGAAATCTATTGAGTTTCTGAATATTTTTTTGTTTTTCACGATCCTCATAAAGGTGTTCACCAGAGTCATTTTGTATTAGACGGCGACAGAGAACTATTATTTGACTGTCACACTGTAAGTCAGTTCACAAGATAAATAAATGTTGTAGAACGCCCGAATCTTATCCGCAGGAATCAATATGGATTGTAGAAAGAGCGATCTCGTGAAATTTAACTAACTCTGTACATATATAAGATCCAAAAAGTACTAAATAACGGCACCGAGGTTAATACATTGAATGTTGACTTCACAAGGCATTCGATACATACCCTTGCTGTTACCTGGTGAACAAAATAGTGTTTACGTAGATAGGTGCAATGCACATTTAAACCATGTAATATCGTATGACTGGCTTGACCTTGTTGCCGTTTCATAAACACTAAATTTCATACTCATTATATTTTGGACTTAGAACTTACTATGTCATTTACATTGGGAGAAACCATGATGGGTGTAAGCCGAATGAACTACTTCAGAACCGTTACTGCTCACGAAGTACAGGGTGTTACAAAGAAAGTATTCCGTGTATTGACACGTTTAGTGTAGACCAAACAGGAGACAGAAATACCCAGTTAACACTGACTCTAAAATGCGTAACTGTGAGCAGTTGTTCATCCTCGCTCTGTGAAACTCGTCTCTTCTACTGCAACCTGCATGGTGTTACGAACGACCGACACAAAGAAGTAAACAAATCAGTGAACTAATGAAAACACATTATTCTGTTACTTTGAAACAGCAGGGCTTTCATCGGTGTCTACTTGTTATCACACACGACCTGAACGTGGGTGTGATCGCTAAAGGAGGTCCTCGACATAGTGGTCATTCACAGTGAGGCACGCTTCTATCCGATGTCTTAGGAAACCGCGCACTCTCTGAAATATTGCGAGTTGGTCACAAATGCTCTGGAAGGCATAGATAACGTGTTCCTGTGGCCTTTATCAGTCATTAACGGGACTTGCATATACCAAAGATTTAAAGTGTCCCCAAAACAAAAAATCCAATTGATTAAGATATAGGAAACAAGCTGGCCAAGGCTTTGGACCTCACCGACCAATCAGTTGCCTATTACGTGTCTGCGTGAGGTATTCTTGGACGTTTTGGAGAAAATGGACTGATGCTCCGTCATCCATGAACCACATCTACAGCCGTTGTTGGAATCGTACTTGCTTTAGCTGGACAAGTAAGCCGTTTGGTAGGAATTGACGATGCCCTACACTATTTAACCTGATTGTAATAGCAAAGAGATTGCAATAGAAGAGATGAGTTTCAGAGTGACGGCGGCGAACAAAGGCTCATAGCTCGTAAGTTAATCATCTCACACATCAACTTAACTGGACATTTTGTCTTGTTTTGTTTCGTACTACAACCTCTGAAATTATGTAATAATTTTTTAACTCCCTGTATACAAGCGAACTGATGGGTTCTATGAGGCTGTTTGCGACGTTATTGTTAATGGAAAATAGGCGACGCTATGTAACTGTAATGAAATAGCCGGATATATTCAGTCGTTGGCCGTTTAGTCGAGCGACTAAGATCTCGTATTTAAAGCAAACGTATTACGCATAATATGTGGAAAGACCTGGTAATGTTAGTTTACATTAGTGCCTATCAGTCACAAGAAACAGAATTAACAGAGGAATAGAGTAGATCTGAAGCAGGACTTCACGTTTTGTCCCAGGTCCATTTAGTACGTATAAGAGCATAGCGTAGAAGACCATTCAATTCTAATGGCCACTACAGCACGATGCGGAGCATCACGGAGAGGTTTACTACAAAACATCCGATAACGAACCTCTGAAAATGAGTCTGACAGCTTTGTACTTCATTTCACACGTAGTTTCTGAAATGGGAACAACAGTAGAATTGTCGCAGCTGTTTTCGCTTACGAGCAGACGATCTTCCGATACATCACTTTGACTGTGAAACATGAAAGGAGGATTATCACGGCACCGGAAGTACTACTTGCCACACGCCAGAAGATAGTTTTTGCAATATAAGTGTAGATATTTTCTTTGTTGATAAACGTTCTCGGGTTGTGGACAGCCGATTACAGTAGTCAAGTCTCTACAAATTGTTAACGACGTAAATGAAAATGAGAAATTCACAGCTCCTCGAATGTGCACCTCGGTTTGCTGTCGCAGTTTGAGCAGCAGTGTGTGTGTGTGTGTGTGTGTGTGTAAAGACTTTGTGTCTTCGCCCGCTGTTGCAGGAGGGCACGGGGCAATGGCTGTCGCTGGAGGCGGAGCTGGTGATGCGCGATGGGGAGGTGGTGGGCACCAAGAGCCCCACGGGCCACTCGCTGCTCGTCGACTGCCGCTTCGAGCTGCCGTTCGGTAAGCCACCTCCTGCTGCCGCCGGCGCGCGCTCCTAACGCAAGCGTCGCTGCCCGCGTCGATGCGTGACCACTGGAATTCTCATCAAACGCAGTTTGTGGCAATTGTAATAAGCAACTAAACTATTTCTTTTCTGCAGTTTGTTTATCACAAAGAAGATGATTATGGCTGTTGCTCAGAGCATCAGAGATTTACTATTTTCCATCGAGCATTTGAAGTAGATCAACAATAAATTGAAGTATAAGATTTTTACAGTTAATTTCAGTACTGTTACACTTTTCTTTGATTATAATTCTTGCCTCCATAGTCGAACTGCCTTTGGTGCAGAAGGACTGGGTTCCATTCTGGTGCCACCTCACTTTTCTTTTAGACAGTGGAGCTGCTTCAATAAACAATGAGTGGCATCACGAGGATTCACGTACCAGCAATAATGGCTGGGGGGGGGGGGGAGGGGTTCGCGATCTGGTCACTACATGCTCCACACTCACAGATCGATCCTTGTACTGCATTTAGTTTAACGATTAAACATTGCCGGCCGGAGTGACAGCCGGCACGGTAGCTCAGCGTGTTCGGCCAGAGAGCTGGATGGCCTCTGTAATAAAAAAAAACTGAGTGGAAGGATCAACAAGCGAACTTTACCGAATGTCATGTGACGTCCGCAACGAACAAACACAACGATCAACAACGAACAAAATGAGAAAAAAAAAGAGAGTGGCCGTGCGGTTCTAGGCGCTGCAGTCTGGAACCGAGAGACCGCTACGGTCGCAGGTTCGAATCCTGCCTCGGGCATGCATGTGTGTGATGTCCTTAGGTTCGTTAGGTTTAATTAGTTCTAAGTTCTAGGCGACTGATGACCTCAGAAGTTAAGTCGCATAGTGCTCAGAGCCATTTGAACCATTTTCGATTAACCATTTTCAGTTTCATTGCCTTCGAAATGGTTGTTTCAAAATCAGCTATGTTATAATGTTACTTTGAGCGAATGACAAATTTACTCCTTTCAATTGAAATTTTCAATTTACCACGAGTCACAAAACTGAACGTTAATTTTCACGGGCGAAAACCTTAAGCATTACATTGAATGTAAATAAATGATTCTACGTTACTGACAATGATGGTATAGTGTAGGTTTGAATATAGTGTAGTTTTCTCCATTTAGAAAAAGGCTTAGTTCTTCGTAGTGAGATCCAAAGAGTTTAAAAATTATTAGATAATGTCGTTTTCCCTTCATTTGATTGTAGTTATTCAAACTGCGTCACTTACACTTAACTGAGCTGTAATTAAAGCAATACAAAAGAAAAATTACGACATGTGATTATGTTGTGAAGATGGCGCGAAATGTATAAGCGGGAGTCAGAATGTAAATGGATCTCAGAAAAGCACTAACTATGTGGTATTCACCTGGAGGGATTTATTTGAGCGTTCATTTTTATTATACACTCCTGGAAATGGAAAAAAGAACACATTGACACCGGTGTGTCAGACCCACCATACTTGCTCCGGACACTGCGAGAGGGCTGTACAAGCAATGATCACACGCACGGCACAGCGGACACACCAGAAACCGCGGTGTTGGCCGTCGAATGACGCTAGCTGCACAGCATTTGTGCACCGCCGCCGTCAGTGTCAGCCAGTTTGCCGTGGCATACGGAGCTCCATCGCAGTCTTTAACACTGGTAGCATGCCGCGACAGCGTGGACGTGAACCGTATGTGCAGCTGACGGACTTTGAGCGAGGGCGTATAGTGGGCATGCGGGAGGCCGGGTGGACGTACCGCCGAATTGCTCAACACGTGGGGCGTGAGGTCTCCACAGTACATCGATGTTGTCGCCAGTGGTCGGCGGAAGGTGCCCGTGCCCGTCGACCTGGGACCGGACCGCAGCGACGCACGGATGCACGCCAAGACCGTAGGATCCTACGCAGTGCCGTAGGGGACCGCACCGCCACTTCCCAGCAAATTAGGGACACTGTTGCTCCTGGGGTATCGGCGAGGACCATTCGCAACCGTCTCCATGAAGCTGGGCTACGGTCCCGCACACCGTTAGGCCGTCTTCCGCTCACGCCCCAACATCGTGCAGCCCGCCTCCAGTGGTGTCGCGACAGTCGTGAATGGAGGGACGAATGGAGACGTGTCGTCTTCAGCGATGAGAGTCGCTTCTGCCTTGGTGCCAATGATGGTCGTATGCGTGTTTGGCGCCGTGCAGGTGAGCGCCACAATCAGGACTGCATACGACCGAGGCACACAGGGCCAACACCCGGCATCATGGTGTGGGGAGCGATCTCCTACACTGGCCGTACACCACTGGTGATCGTCGAGGGGACACTGAATAGTGCACGGTACATCCAAACCGTCATCGAACCCATCGTTCTACCATTCCTAGACCGGCAAGGGAACTTGCTGTTCCAACAGGACAATGCACGTCCGCATGTATCCCGTGCCACCCAACGTGCTCTAGAAGGTGAAGTCAGCTACCCTGGCCAACAAGATCTCCGGATCTGTCCCCCATTGAGCATGTTTGGGACTGGATGAAGCGTCGTCTCACGCGGTCTGCACGTCCAGCACGAACGCTGGTCCAACTGAGGCGCCAGGTGGAAATGGCATGGCAAGCCGTTCCACAGGACTACATCCAGCATCTCTACGATCGTCTCCATGGGAGAATAGCAGCCTGCATTGCTGCGAAAGATGGATATACACTGTACTAGTGCCTACATTGTGCATGCTCTGTTGCCTGTGTCTATGTGCCTGTGGTTCTGTCAGTGTGATCATGTGATGTATCTGACCCCAGGAATGTGTCAATAAAGTTTCCCCTTCCTGGGACAATGAATTCACGGTGTTCTTATTTCAATTTCCAGGAGTGTGTCTTTATCTTGACTACATTACATAACTCAAGACCTTACTTACATCGTACATGCCATTGAGATATTTAGGATACCCATGGCTGGAGGTGGTTGCGTGAAATATCCCAACGTCAAAAATTTCAGTGCCGAAAGCAAAAATTACGACGGAAAGAGAATTGAGATATCAAGGAAGAAAATAAAACGGGTGATTTGTGTCGAAGATATTGTACAAAAAATTGTTAGCGAGTGAAATTGTTGCTTTCTAAATTATTAATAGTAAGTAGTTTATTTGTTGACGACCATTTACGATCTGGGACCAACTGTAATAGAAATTTCTGTTATGACACACTATCTGAATGATATACACTATGTGATCAAAAGTATCTGGTCACCCCTAAAAACATACGTTTCTCATATTAGGTGCATTGTGCTGCCACCTACTGCCAGGTACTCCATATTAGCGGCCTCAGTAGTCGTTAGACATCGTGAGAGAGCAGACTGGGGCACACCGTGGAACTCAGGGACTTCGGATGTTCAAATGGTTCAAATGGCTCTGAACACTATGGGACTTAACATCTGAGGTCATCAGTCCCCTAGAACGTAGAACAACCTAACTAACCTAAGGACGTCTCACAGATCCATGCCCGAGGCAGGATTGGAAGCTGAGACCGTGGCAAGAGCGCGCTTCCGGACTGAAGCGCCTAGAACCGCTCGGCCACCGCGGCCGGCCCACTTCGTTGTGGTCAGGTGATTGTCACTTGTGTCATATGTCTGTACGCGACATTTCCACACTCTTAAACATCCCTAGACCCACTGCTCCCGATGTGATAGTGAAGTGGAAAGGTGAAGGGACATGTACAGCACAAAGGCGTATAGGCTGATCTCGTCTGTTGACCGACACAGACCGCCGACAGTTGAAGAGGGCCGTAATGTGTAATAGGCAGACATCTATCCAGACCATCATACAGGAATTCCAAACTGCATCAGGATCCACTGCAAGTACTATGACAGGCGGGAGGTGAGAAAATTTTGATTTCGTGGTCGAGCGGCTGATCATAAGCCACACATCACGCCGGTAAATGACAAACGACGCCTCGCTTGGTATAAGGAGCGTAAACATTGGACGATTGAACAGTGGAAAAACCTTGCGTGGAGTAACGAATCACGGTACACAATGTGGCGATCCGATAGCAGGGTGTGGGTACGGCGAGTGCCCAGAGAACGTCATCTGCCAGCGTGGGTAGTGTCAACAGTAAAATTCGGGGGCGGTGGTGTTATTGCGTGGTCGTGTTTTTCATGGAAGGGGCTTGCACCCCTTGTTGTTTTGTGTGGCATTATCACAGCGTAGGCCTACATTCTTGTTTTAAGCACCTACTTGTTGCCCACTGTTGAAGAGCAATACGGGGATGGCGATTGCATGTGTCAACACGATCGAGCACCTGTTCATAATGCACGGCCTGTGGCGGAGTGGTTATACGACAATAACATCCCTGTAATGGACTGGCCTGCACAGAGTTCTGACCTGAATCCTACAGAACACCTTTGGGACGTTTCGGAACGCCAACTTTGTGCCAGGTCTCGCCGACCGATACCTCTCCTCAGTGCAGCACTCCGTGAAGAATGGGCTACCATTCCCCAAGAAACCTTCCAGCACATGATAGAACGTATGCCTGCGAGAGTGGAAGCTGTCATCAAGACTAAGTTCAAAAGGTTCGAATGTGTCCGAATTCCTATGGGACCAAACTGCTAGGGTCATCGGTCCCTAGACTTACACACTACTTAAACTGACGTATGCGAAGAACAACACACACACACACCATTGCCCGAGGTAGGACTCGAACCTCTGGCTTGATGGGCCGCCCAATCAGTGGCATGGCGCCTCTAACCGTGCGGCCACTCCGCGCAGCAACAAGGATAAGTAAGGGTGGGCCAACACCATACTGAATTCCAGCATTACCGATGCAGGGCACTACGAACCTGTAAGTCATTTTCAGCCAGATGTCCGGATACTTTTGATCACATAGTGTATTTATCTACGGTTGTGAGCGGCAAGAAGACGAATCGCAGTTATAGTGTCTCATAACAACTTGTTAGACTGAGCGTAACGAGGATTGTTAGCATCTTTAAACTAATAGAGACACATATACTATAAATTAAAGAACGTTTAGATTTTGCTTATCTAGTGCGCTTTTACTATCTCACAGCGCAAGGAAGGAACGTGTTGAGTTATGGTGGCTAAAACCACGACGCATTTTACATTACAGACAGGGCCACCGTATTCAGACACTCAAAAATAATTGAGATGTTCGCAGCATCCGTAATATGCTGCTCACGCGTGAAGAACATGAACTGGTCAGCTAACGTTCAATTCCTTTTGTTATCATGTTTGTATCCATGGTAAAGACAATAATATTCCCCATAGGCCTTACAGGATTGGAATATACAAGTCCTTCAGTTAAACATGGGTCAGCGGCTCTATCATTTTGAGCGACACAACAGTTTTACGGGTATTCATTTGTAATTCCTCTTTAGTAAATTATTTTTTCTCGTCATGAATATTAAGAACAAGGCAAGAATTTTTCGACATAGGTCGCAAATCAATTACCTATCTTTCTAAACTGTCATGCACACTTTTATAAAAGTTACACTGTTTACTCGAATGAATGTCATAAGGCGAATCTTTCCTCAGCGTTATGTCGTGCAAACATACGCTCTTGCATGTTTCAGTGTGATTGACGGATAGAGACGTAGCCGAACTTGAGTGTAGAGACTAGGAGACGGGTTTCAGCTCAGTTTGTAGATCCGCCCACCACACTTCGTTCAGTCAGAGATGTCGGAGGGCATGTAAACATCTTGCACCGTCGGATCTTACGTAGTGCGGGCATACGGTGTTCCCGCAGATTCTGGTGTAACGTTTCCGCTGCTAAGTAGGTACATAGCCTAGTTGCACAGACAGCTCAGTAGGGCACTTCCTGCTGGAGGGGAGGGGTGGATAAGAATCATATATTTTATAAACATATACGCTGTTAATAATCGTTATGACTGACAGATACAATTAATATGTACAATTAAGGTGCAAGTACACAATTTAATTTCGCAGTACTTTGGGAAAGATACACTATTTCTGGACCTTATCAGCACCTTATTGATACGAGAGATATTTTATGTGGCGCCAAAACCGTTGACCGCGCGATCACTTCCCGGAGACAGCATTGTTGTATTAGTCTATAGTCAGGAGGTTAGTGTAGTGTAACCTTGGTCTCCGTCACAATCGTTACTCCCAACATATAACACATTCCTACAAACCAAATTGACTACTTCAGGATGTGCTCGATCGCTGCTTTTACCCCACAGTTGGTGACCTTCCCTCAGCATTACTGAGCACTTCAGGAGAGCCATCAATGACAAAACTAATTCACTAGGAACGCAAGAGGAATTAAACAGCCTGAATGTCTTCGGACTTCAAGAAGGATCTAATAATATCAGTTCTATAGAAAGAAGAAGCTGACGGATCTGAACGTTACCAAATCATGAATTTAATGTCATGGTCGCAACCATTGACACGAATTATGTACAGAAGAGTGGAAAAAAGTTAGAAGCCGACCTCAAGGTAGATCAGTTTGAGTGGAGCAATGTAGCACAGCGCGATTCAGTAGTGACCCTCCGACTTACCTTACTAAGAAAGTTGAAGAAAGGCAAATCAACGCATAAACCATTACTAGGTTTAGGGAAAACGTTCGACAGCATTGAGTGGAACACACTTTTTGAAATTTTAAAGGTATAGGGATAAAATGATGGGAGACGAAGGTTGACTACTACAGGGTGAAAAGTATTTAAACCGACAAACTCTGGGAGGTTGTAGGGGACATCAAAACAAATATTTTTCACTAACGTCATTTTTCCTATGAGGATTATTTAAATTGGTGGAGGCTGTATTAAGCTCTTAATTTGTTAGAGGCCGTATTACGGTTTTTAGAGGGCGTATTACGCTCTTCGGTTGAAGGCAATTGCTGTCCACCAGTGTAGTAGTTCATTGTCTCTGTTTACTAATGGAGCGATACACCTGGAGTGAGTACACTGATACGGTTGGTGCGTACTACGTAGCGCACCACAACAGACGAGCTGCACAGCGGCTTTATCAACAACAATATCCTAATCGCCGTATCCCGCATCATACGACCTTTGCTGCTGTGTACCAACGTCTGCGTGAGACCAGGTCATTTAGCAGATTACCTGGACAGGGACGCCGTCGCACGGTAAGAACGCTGCAATTTGAGGAAGCTGTCTTGCAGCATATGGAGCGGGATCCTTCAATCAGCACTCGTGCAATTGCACGTAACATGGGGACGAATCAGACGAATATAAGAACAGTCCTTCGAGAGCAATTGTTACGTCCATTTCACTTGCAGCGTGTCCACAACCTGGAACCAGTTGATTATCCACCCAGAGAACAGTTTTTGCAGTGGTATTTGGAACAGTGTGAAATGCATCCTACATTTCCATCCTCTGTGTTATTTACCGATGAAGCAACTTTCGGGCGTGATGGAGTCTTCAACATGCACAATTGCATGTTTGGAGTGAGGATAACCCACATGCCACAGTTAGTAACGCTCGTCAAGTGCGGTTCTTCGTTAATGTTTGGGTCGGTGTTGTTGGGGACTATTTAATTGGCCGTATCTGCTACCTAGGCCATTAAATGGCAGGCACTATTACAATTTTCTTGCCAGAGCGGTGACAGAATTGCTGGAAGACGTCCCACTCCCTACAAGACAACGCATGTGGTTCCAACATGACGGGGAGCCGGCACATCTCAGTCGTCGTGTACGTCGATTCCTGGACCAACTGTTCCCAGAAACGTAGATTGGCAGAGGTGATCCTGTACCATGTCCCCTCTGGACTTTTTTGTGTGGTGAGAGATGAGCAACCTTGTTTACGCAACCCCTGTTGCATCAGAAGAGGATCTGGTTGCCCGGATAGTAGCAGCAGCAGGAACAATTCAGGACACTCCCGGGGTTTTTGCCCATGTCAGACAGAACATGATCCGACGGTGTAACCCTTGTTTTTGTGTCAATGGAGGGATTTTTGAAAATCTTCTGTAATTGGAATTGGGCTGTATTAATGTGTTGTCTCTTGGTCATAAAAAATGGAAAAGCGTTTGTTGGTTTAATTAATTTGCCGTCAGCGAAATCATCCTCTAAAAAATGGTTCAAATGGTTCTGAGCACTATGGGACGTTAACATCTGAGGTCATCAGTCCCCTAGAACTTAGATCTACTTAAACGTAACTAACCTAACGACATCACACACAACCATGCCCGAGGCAGGATTCGAACCTGCGACCGTAGCAGTCGCGCGGTTCCGGTCCGAAGCGCCTAGAACCGCTCGGCCACCGTGGCCGGCATCTTCGTCTACCGGTTTAAATACTCCTCATAGGGAAAAATGACATTAGGGAAAAATATTTGTTTTATGTGCCCTACAACCTCCCAGGGTTTGTGGGTTTAAATACTTTTCACCCTGTATAGGGAGACAAAGGTTGACTACCATAGGGGACAGTATAATGGGACTCACAACCAGTCCACCCAGCTGTACCTCTCTTCTACCTATCGAACTTCGATCCCAACGGACTTGGATACACCATCTAATTAAAAGTGGGAATAGGTTCTGTAACTCGTGACCTGAGAAATTTATCTCTTTACTGTGTGTTATAATTTATAGTGTATGATCCAATAAGAAAAAGAATTGAAAATTTACTCAAATGTGTTGTGAACTGCTTTGTCTCGGATGTGGAAATAAAACAGATTAGAGAGCAATTGATGCACCTAATTTGCTGCACATGATATCCAGCATCATTTAAGGTGCATCAAATATTTCTCTATATTATTTACTTCTTTTAGATGAATCATTTCAAAAGACATTTCACTGGCTTTCTTCATTTTTTCCTTTTGTTTCAATTTTTGTCCAGAAAGGATGAAATGAACTCTATTTATATATAGCTTGATACTCTATTATAATTAAGACTATATCAATAGTTAAGTTTTTCTTAGTAACTCTGATTGATTTTGAGTAATTAAATTTTTCTTTCCAAAGCTAGACCTCATGCTGCTCAATTTGAACCCCCTTTTTTGTATGTCACACACTTCATTTGGCTATGAATTAGGACAAAAATCCATTTTTTAATTTCAAGGAAGCCGTTTTTTCACTCCACTCAGACATTAGACGACTCAGTCTTTTTTGTACAAGTACAGTGATAAATAAATTTATGATAACAGGTTAGTAACATATCCATATCAACAGGAAACTAAGTTAAGAAGTAAGGCTATTAAATATGAAACAATATAATTCCTGTAATGAAAACACTTTTAATGAAAGAAATTAATCATCAGACAGAAAAGAACATAAGAAATTAATCATCAGACAGAAAAGAACATGGGAAAATATTTTATGATTCAGTAAGAGAGAAAGGTGGTTTTATTAGTGAATGAAAATGATAATTGAGAAGAGGTTTTCATTTTCAGTATGTAGAATGTCAAAATTTTAATCTCTCCAAAGTCAGATTTTAAGCCCCAATGTACATAGATTTACAGAAGTATGCCAAATAGACAAAACTGACCTCAAGACAAACACTGGTTTGAATGCTAGACCAGTTTACTATCTGTGATCCTATGAGAAGTGATATGCCATTACCTTCTTGTGACCTTTGAGCTGACATATACAGTCTGTGACAGGATGCCCACGATTTAATCCAGACTTCAAATAACTATGCAGCTTAGCATTTTTCGCATTAACAAAGCAGTGCCACAGGTGAATGAATTGATAAGTGAGAAAAGATATCCTTGAACTGACTGGAGATAAAACAGTAGAGTTTAGGGTTTGTAGTTGGGCATTTATCAGACCACCCATTAAGGTACAACAAATCGGAGTAACTAGTTCATATTTTTCAGTTCAGCTGTGACTGACAGAGGGAAAAGTACCACACCTGTGGTTTCAATATCTAAATAATGTACGGTCTTAACTGAGAGCTGAAATATATTTTTGAACTTTTGATAATTTGAATTATGATTCAAAAATATTTGCCTGTCTGAGTTGTACATTGTTTTAGATTTCGACTGTTGAGAGAGTTGTTGTTATGGTCCCTTAAATGTTTGCATCGAAAATTGGTACTTGCATGATAATTTCACGATTACAAATACGTATCCCATTATAAATCAAAATTTTGGTTGGTAAGGGATACGGTTGTCCCACACATTAAACAGAGTCAGTATTTTCTTATGTAATTGCAGAGTCTCTCTGTCATAAACCAGGTGTTATTATTTTATCTTTGCTCTGTTGCGCTATAATACTTCCAATTGATTTCATGCCCTCTTACCACTATTCCCAATTGTTATCAATATTTTAGCTCTTTATGCATTTCATACTCACTGCCATAGAGAAATTTAAATTCCATCTCTTTTACTATTTTTTAATTTCTACTAATCCTGGTAGTGTAAATATCAAATATGTTTTGACACATATCTCATGAAGTTGTTCTCTATCTTGTAAAAATTGCCTGTATACTTGATTCCTCGTATATTAATTTAATATCACTTCATTGACTTTCTTGCGTATTCACCTACGCAATTTTAAGGTTCTCGATACTGTATGCTACAATTTTGACTAACTCCAATTGTTGTTTACAGTCAAAAACGCCTTCTTCAATTTCGTGCTAAAGTTTGAGAACAGTGACATTCTTTTTACTGTAAGAAACCAGTCTCAACGTTTCACTTGGGTTCTTAGTAGACCTATTATAGCGATTCTATGCCTGTTTTGTCATCCACCACATTATAGTACAAATTTGGCCTAATAGAAACAACAAAAACCATTAGTATCATTCACCAGATAAAAGTACACCTAAAATTCTACATCAGTTTCAATATTAAAAAGATGAATTGCCTATTTCATATTGACATCCCTTCGTGAAATATACCATTTTATAAACATTAGTGTCTGAAAAAATTGGAAATAATATATTTGGAATTGAAAATGTTCCATGCTTCCTATCTAATTTTTAATCTTAATAAATGGAGGTGAGCCTATACTTGCATTATAACCATCTAAAGATTTCATGTTATTTCGTTTCTACACAATACCAAAAGATATGCACATTGGAAATAGATGAGAAACAGCGAACACTACCTTTAAGTATGTAGTAGTAAATGTTTAAAAATAAAATACAAATATATGTGAGAAATATAAGTTATTAATAGTAAGAAATGATCTTTGTTGTTGTAACAATATCTCAAACAGAACATAGAGAGACGAACGTTCAGGTCAAAAAATGGATGCTGAAAGTCTAGACAAAACTGAATAAAATCATTTGAGTTACCTCATTAAGACTCTCACTGCCAGTTCCATCGACTGATGGGATTTAAAAATTTCAGGTGACAGAGTACGATTTTGCCCATTTTTAAAAACAAAATAACATAGACTGACAGACTTGATTGGTTTTCATTGTCTTTTGAGCAATGTGTAGTTTCTGAAACAGCATTAAAAGTAGAAGGCATTTTAAGGAACAGAAAGGTTTTGTGTGTTGAGCAGTCGAGTGTTCCATGAAGCTATTGGAAACAAGAATGTCCTCATCTGAGCTTTTTTTTGCTTCCAATCTTTTTACTAACACATTTAGAGAAATAATGACATTTGGACTATCAGTGCTATGAAGTTTAAGGAATTCAAGGATTAAATAAACAATTGAAGAAACTGAATATAAAACTTAGTTACAAATTGCAAATAAACGATTTGCTTAAGTCAATTGACAAACATCACTTCAGTATTACATGTAAAGTCAAATGATAATTATGTACACTCGAAAGATCTACCACTTTATAATTTAAGTATAAGAAAGAGTTTTCTTCACTGACTAGAAATGTGTATGATTAAACCTGTAATAAATTTGATCTAGCAAGAAGATAATTCAATGGAACTGCAAGCATTTAATTTACAAAACTTAGGGTTGTTTCAATAACCTTCACTTTTCCCCAGTTTAGACATATGTGACGAATATAGTCACTCGCATATTCAAAACATGATGGGATTTGATATAAACTTGCTTTCTAAATTTATATTAACAAGTAAAAATTCTGAATTCAGTAACATTAAGGGGGGAAAAGCCTATTTGAAAAGTGGAACCAACTGGTGAATGTAAGAAAATAGCCTCCTAATGAATACATCTTTATCAAATTTTTAAATAAAAAAAGAGACTGAAGAAACATTTAAAATATTTCTCTAGGGAAGAGCATATAAATTGAGGCTTCAGAACAAAGAACACAAACCTATACACCAAAATTACACATACAAAATGTTTACAATTCTTGGAGGTTTTGGATGTTCCTAAAACCACAGATATATCTCAACTTAATCTTTAAAAATCTTGTACAATGATATTATGGAAATATTTTCAGTCTGATTCTGGAATATAAAATATTCTAACAAACTTCATAAAAACCTTGTAATATATAAAATTTATTGCAGTGATTGAAAATATTTAGGCGATTGAAAAGTTATTTCAGTTTGTGTTAAAACTCACTGACAATCAGAGTAATAATTATTAAAAACTAATCTGAATATGTAGCACACTTGTTGATTAAGGAACTTGGATGGTAAACTAAAAACGTACATGTGTTTCTGTCCAGCAAAGTAAGCAATTTGAAAATTATGTTTGTTCCACTTAGATTTGTGACTTCATTTTTATAGTGCTTTGTTTCCAATTTATCGAATGATCAGCTGAAAATTTTAAAAGTGTTTGTCATAGAGAATAAGGCAGTTTCAGTACTCTGGCTAAATGGTTTACCTTACAGAAATGGTAACTGTAAAAGATTTAGAGACATAGTTACCACTAAAATAACAGGTCGGCATGATAATAAATGAATGTGTGGGAAAAGATAAAGAATATCAACATAGAGAGCTTGATGGGCAAGATTTAGTATCAAAACCTTCAGGAATAGCTTCGGCTTGCATCAGATAACAGATACATGACTGTACAATGATTAATATCTTTAAATATGTATTAAAATGTAGCAATATTATGAAAAGGATGGTTGCTACTTACCATATAGCGGAAATGCTGAGTCGCAGGTAGGCACAGAAAAAAGACTGTCACTAATAAAGATTTCACCCATTGAGGCTTTCGTCGACTGTAGACGACAGACGTGCGAGTGCAAGCGCGCGCGTGCGGCGCGCGCACACACACACACACACACACACACACACATGACTACTGAAAACACTGAGCACCAGCACCAGTGCATGATGGGAGTGGCCACTGGGTGGGGGTAAGGAAGAGGCTGGGGTGGGAAGATGGTTCAGATAGTATGGTAGGGGTGGCAATGAAGTGCTACAGGTCTGACAGAGGGCAGGGGCAGGTGGGGAGGGGATAAGTAGAGATAAGTATAAAGATTGGGTGTGGTGATGTAATGATGGCTGTATACTGCTGGAATGGGAACAGGGAAAGGGCTGGCTGGGTGAGGACAGTAACAGAGGTTGAGGCCAGGAGGGTTATGGTAATGTAGGCTGTATTGCAGGGGACGCTCCCTCCTGCGCAATTCAGAAAAGCTGGTGTTCGTAGGATGGATTCCAATGGCACAGTCTGTGAATCAGTCATTGAAATGAAGAAAGTCATGTTTGGCAGCGTGTCCAGCAACAGGATGTTCCACTTCTTTCTTAATCACATTTTTTCGATGGCCATTCATGCATTCAGTCATCTTGTTCATTGTCATGCGCACATATAATGCAGCACACTGGTTGCAGCTTAGCATGTAGATCACATGATAGCACAGGTAGCCCTGCCTTTGATGGGATAGTAACTGTACTGGAGTAGGTGGTGGTGGGAGGAAGTATGGGACAGGTCTTGCATCTAGGTGTATGACAGTGGTACGAGCCACGAGGTAAGGGATGGACGAGTATATTGTGTAGGTTCAGTGGACAGTGGAATACCACTGTGGGAGTGGTGGGAAGGATAGGGAGCAGGACATTTCTCATTTCAGGGCATGACAAGAGGAAGTCGAAACTCTAGCGGGGATTATAACACACGTTGAAATTCTTGCCCTGCAGGAACTTGAGCAACATGCACAATGCCACCTCAATAAGCTCTCCATCCTGCTCACTTCCTACTCCTGTCTTTGAGTACCACTGTCCACCACCTCTACAATAACCTCCAACAGCCCGACCTTTTGTCCCACTCTCAAATTCAACCACGCAGGACTTGTTAAAGATCTCTCCTTCTCCCTGCCCCATCAGTAGAAACACTTTCTCGCACCACCCTACCACTCAGACTCAACCAAAGACAAATATTAAACCCTACCTAACACAGTTCAGTCGCCCATCCAGTTGTGATCTACCCCAGTGCCCCCAAATCACCCCTTGCTAACTTTCTTTAATTTCTTAACCTCAAACCTTACGTCACCATCGTTCCCCAAACCCCTCAACATGGAAACTAACCTTACATCCACAGACTGAACCGCAGTCCACCATCTAAAAACTGATTCCGACCTCATAATCCTACCTGCAGGCAAAGGCTCCACCACTGTTGTTTTGAACTGCAAGAATTACCTGGCAGAAGGACTCTGCCAGCTGTCAGATACTTCAGATCTTGCCACAGTGACCCCATTCCAGAAGTCCAGCAGGATCTCCAGTCATTTCTCAAATCCTTAGGCCCATCCCAGTACCTCTTCCCAGAGTCCATCTCTCTACTCACCCTTACCACTCCCCACTTGCTTCATAAAGCCCATAAACCTAACCACTCAGGATGCCCCATTGTGGCCAGTTACTGTGCCCCCACTGAGAGATTCTGCTCTCATAGATCAACGCATTCAACCTCTTACCCAGAACCTACACTCCTACATAAAAGATACCAAGTATTTCCTCCATCCATTTTCCAGAGTTCGTGTCCCTTTTCCACAAGGTGCCCTGCTCATCATTATTGATGCCACCTCCCTTTACACTAACATTCCTAATGCCCATGGCCTTACCACTATTGAGCACTACCTTTCCCAACACCCAACAGGTTCCAAACCATCAACCTCTTTCCTAGTCGTGATGACCATCTACATCCTCATCCACAATTGCTTCTCCTTTGAAGGCGTTACCTACAAACAAATCTGGGGTGCAGCTATGGCACCAAGCCACTTTCCTAGATGCTGATCTCCACCTCAAAGATGGCTACATCAGTACCTCTATCCATATCAAACCTACTAACCACCCTTCTGTACAACCTAGCCACCCAGGGGTCATCGAATCTGCAGTGACAAGAAGTCCCTCTCAAAATATACCGAGGATCCCACTGAAGCCTTCACAGACTGTAATTATCCTACAAACTCTTTACATAATCAAATCTCCGATGCCTTATCTTTCCAGTCTCCCACCACCTCCCAAAGTCCCACTGTCAGTCCACAGAGGAGCATTCCCCTGATAACTCAGTACAACACAGGACCAGAGCAACTGAATTACATTCTCTGACAGGGTTTTTATTACCTCTCATCATGCCCTGAAATGAGAAATGTCGTGCCCACTATTCCTCCCACGCCTCCCACTGTGGTATTCCACAGTCCACCAAACCTACACAATATACTCGTCCATACTTACACAAATCCTCCTCCCAACCCCTTACCTCATGGCTCATACAACTGTAAAGGACCTAGATGCAAGACCTGCCCTAAACAGCATCCCACCATCACCCACTTCAGTACAGTTACTAACATCTCTTATCCCAACAAAGGCACGGCTACCTGTGAAACCAGTCATGTGATCTACAAGCCAAGATACAACCACTGTGCTGCATTTAATGCGGTCATGACAACGAACAAGCTGTCTGTCCACATGAGTGGCAAATGACAAACTGTGGCCAAGAAACAAGTTGACCATCCTGTTGATGAACACGCTGCCAAACATGACATCCTTCATTTCAATGTCTGCTTTACAGCCTGTGACATGTGGATCCCTCCCACCAACACCATCTTTTCTGCCCCTTCCCTGTTCCCATTTCCGCACTACACAGCCATCATTCCACCATCACACCCAATCTTTTTACTTCTCTCCTTTTCTGCTACTTCCCTCCCCCCCAAACACCTCCTCACCTCTCCTCTGCCCACCGTCTAACCTGCAGCATTTCACTGTCTGCCAGTCTGCCACCCCGAGCATACCGTCTGTCCCCCTCCCTGCCCCATCCTCCTTCTCATCCCCTCCCTGTCGCCAGTCCCATCAAGCACTGGTGCTGCTCACAGTGAGAGTTGCCGGAGACTGCAGTCATGTGTTTGAATTGCATTTGTGTGTGTGTGTGTGTGTGTGTGTGTGTGTCGTGTATTGCTGACAAAGGCTTCAATGCGTGAAAGCTTTATTTGTGACACTCACTTTCTTGTGCCTGTCTACAAGTCAGCATCTCCACTATATGGTGAGTAGGAACTTTCCTTCTCATAATTTTATTAAAATGTGGATCAGATGCAAATTGATATCATAGACCACCTAGAGGGTTGTGACATGCAATGGTCAAAAGTACTTCAAAATTTTATGATTGTTGTGTCATTTAATGACTGGAAAAAGGTGATTTATATATAATCATGCTAAAACTTTAAAGTCTTTCATGTATTTATACACAAACATTTGCATGAGTGATGTCCCAGCATATTTCTACGGCAGTTCCGAAGGATAATTTGTCCTTCATTATTTGTTAAAGAGGAATACTGAAAAAATGTAATCCTCACTCATGGATACATGTCAGCAGTAGTTAAGGAATATCAGAAAAAACTGCTTGATTGACATAACAATCTACCATTTACACCAGGAACCACAAAAATTCCTGGACAAAGTTAATGACTACCAACAGCATAGTGTAAAGGAGAACATATTAAATAAATTGTACACTTTTAAAGTAATAATCAGCCCTACAGATGAAACTGACATAATTCCATACAGTTGTCTATTTTACTCAATAGTACTTATTGAAAAAGGATGATGTGCTGAATACTGATTTGAGAAACAGAGAGAAACAATTTTTAAGAAAAATGCTCACGTTAACAGAATCTTCCGTTGGTTCTTGGCAGAACAACATTATAATAAATGAAAACCACCAGTTTGCTTCTGTAGTATTGCAGAACAAAAGCAAACTGGTGCTTTTCATTTATTGAAAATGTTCACACCGATGAACAATTTTATACTTAGGAAATTTATAAAAAAATGTAAATAGCATGAAAATATAATATTAATATATTGGACGAAGTGTGAGACACTACATTTGTAGAAACTAGACCAGCAAACTATAAAGTTAATATGGAATGTTATCTTATACATACCAAATATTACATTTATAAGACAAAAATTGTAGACTTGCAGGATAGATAATACGGACATTTGTGACACAAGTGATTTTCAAGGATTATGAGGATCATAATAACTCATGGGCGAAAATGGCAGTATTAAACGAAATTGTAAAAGAATTTAAACATCGAACTATTTCAGAATTTTAGGAGTAACATACAAAATGGACGTTCATGCAATAGAGAAAAAAGAGAATAAAGTTATGAAGAAACATTGCCAGTGTTGAAGACAAGTGATCTATCTCAATATTTATATTAAGAGTTCAAAGTCCTAAAAGTCTAAATAACAAATAAAATTTTATTTTGATTATTAGTTTCAGCTACAGACAAACCATCTTCAAATCTAACATATAAAATTGTATGTGAGAATACAGCTTATAGACATCTCATGAAACATCCAAAATAAAACACTATACATAAAATTCTAGTAAACTTCAGAACAATATAGAAAAGTAGTTACAGAATAAATACCATTTAAATTTTCTTCATTAGTGCAGTTGCAATGATGGCTCAACACATCGTTAAAATCTTTTTTAAAATTGATAAAATCCATAAAGAGCATGTAGATAAAATAACTTTACATCGTCCATAAGCAGTCATGTAGAATGATCGTCATAAAATTGAAAAAAAAAATTATGATCAGGTAAGGGCAGTAAAAGTAAGAGAATATTTACAGAATTCAGTACCATCCACTAGAATGAATATATCATCTTACCTAAGGCGTCATGCGATTAAAACTTAGTAACTGACACTGTTTAATCAACATTGGCATTATCTCACAGCAGAGATCATCATGAATATGTTATTGTAATTTGGTGTTTCGGAATGATACTATAGTTGATCCCCAATGCAGCGATAAAGAACCACAACATTCGAAGTTCACTTCATGTAAACATGCATGGCTGGTACTGAAATGAACAGGGGCTGATGGCTACTTGATTTAATAAGCTGTCTGTTATAATCGCTAGATGTCATTAGCAGTTGTCTGTGTAATGTACATAAAATCTTAAAACGTCTAATAAAATTTAAAATAAGTACAGAGGTGTATTTATTAGAAAAGTATAGACGTCAGAACAGTTCTTCTTATAACTGAATGAACAGTGCTTTAATTGATAGCAAAATGACATGGTAATAAGTACCTACTAAAATTATATAAAACAAGCGATCCAGTGTTGTATAATATTCTACCAAACCGACAAAGTTTTACCAGTCTCAGCCACAACCTCAATATTTTTAAACAGTAAATTACATGTCTTCATGATAGATGGAAAAAGTTGAGTTACCATTTCAAGCAATATAAAGGAAAAGATAAAAATGTTTTGAACATTTCTTATAAGCGCCAGGGATAAGGTTATAAAGACTATAGTAATGCCAGTTATTTTACTTCTGATGTTACTCACAAACAAAGAAATAATTTTTTTAATTTAGTTGAAAATATAGAATGTGTGTAAGTGATAATTTACCAGCACATCTGTGAAATTTTATACCATTTAGGAAAGGATCTATCACATATCAAAAGATGGTTTATCAAGTTGTTTCATCATCCAAATATCGCACATGTTCTAGTTAAGGAAATATTGGTAATGGCTATTTGTTATAATTAATTCTGTAAACATTTATACGAAATGTAATGTGCACAGTTTTTCACCAATAACAGTCGCAGTTACAGTACCCCTCTACTGCGATGAGCCAAAATATTATGATCACCTGCTTAATAGCTTGTTTGTCCGTCTTTGGGACAAAATACATCACTAATTCTGCATATCAGGGATCCGACAGTTCGTTGGTAGGTTTGTGGAGGTACGCAGCATTAGATGTCTAGGCATATGTCATGTAATTCGCGTAAATAGCGGGCCACTGATTTGCATATGCGTTGATGGTACCCGATAGCGGCCCAGATGAGTTCTATAGGATTTACATCAGGCGAATTTGGTCTACGAGACATCAACGTGAGTACACTGTAATGTCCATCAGACCACTTTAGCAAGGTTCTGGCTCCGAGACACGGACAATTATACTGCTGAAAAATTACAGCGCCGTTGGGGAAGACATCAAGCATGAAGGGATGCAGGTGGATCGCAGCTCTCAGCCTGTCTTCGATTACTACCTCAGGTCCGATGCATGAGCAGGAGAACGTCTCCCAGAGCGTAATACCGCTCCCACCATCCTGCGTCCTGCGTCCTCGGTGCGCTGGACATTTCGAGCCGCCGTTAGCCTCGATGACGGCGTTTACAGAGACGACCGTCGACCTACTGAAGCAAGAGTGTGATTCATCCGAAGAGCCGACACATTTCCATTGATCGACGGCCGATTCCCGATGGTCCTCTGCCCATGACGATGTCTTTGGGTCAATATGTGAACACATAGGGGTGGACAGCGGCAGAGCTCCATATTCAATAATATTCGATGAACCGTGTGCTCCAAAATACTTGCGTGTGCACCAGCATTGTGCTCCTTCGGCAGAGATGCCACAGATCACCGTCTATCTTACTTTACAGAGCAGACAAGCTTCCGAATTCCTTCCATTCTGTGAAGAATCGTGAATGTTCAACGATTTAGCTCGTAGTGGTAGTTTCACTGTTCTACCTCTTTCCGTAGACGCTCACGAGAGTAGCACGTGAATATTCGACCAGCTTTGCTTTTTTCGAGATACTCGTTCACAAGTTCTCAGTGATAATAATCTGCCCTTTGTCGAAGTCACTTATCTCAATGGATTTCCCCATTTACAGCTCATGTCTTTACTAGCGTCATTTCCCCGTCCATGTCTGCTCCACTTACATACTTACATACTTCTGTACCCGCAACGTCACCAGAAGGCATCCAACCTCGCTGTGGCAATGGTCCCAATGTTTTGACGTATCACTGTATGTCTTGCACAGAATAATAGTAGCATTATATGGTAAAAGGGTTTTAATTAGAGGTAATGCACATACTGTTCATTAATTAGAGGTAATGCACATACTGTTCATTAAATTAATTCCATATACCTTAGTTTTGTTTGTTATTTTTCAAATGGAATAACAATCTATTGCACATGTAAATTTAAAAATGTTCAGATAAAGCATGGAAGAAATTAAGTTTTTCTGAAGAAATACATAATTAGGGTATACAACAGAATTTTAAAAATAACTCCATCTCATTTCAGTGATTTTACTGTTTTAAACATTAAAGGTAAGATAATAATGCATCACCATGCAGTTTTTATACAGAACTATTCTACAGAACTATTTCTATTATAAACATAACCCATGTAACAAAATATACAATTACTTAATAACAGAGTTAGTTATGTCATGATCCTAGTTCTTGTAGGATAAAAATGTTCTTTGTTACCAATAGGACTAGTGGAACAATTACTATAAGTCCACAGACAGCTCCTGTGAAGTTGTCCAGATATTTTGATACACTACATTAATCTATCTTGTTATGTTTAGATGAAGAGTCTTTATATATCCTTTAAAGGTACAGAAACATACATACAAGCTTTAAATGTAAAAAATTCACTGAATTTAATAGAGGAATTGGAGATTCATAGCACATTTATGTAAAATTGAATAATATATATTAGATAGGCACAACTGTAGTTTTATTCAGGTTCTTTGAAAACTGAGTGCGGTTAATGGGCTGAAATGAGGAACTGTCAATTCACCAAAAGTATGTGGAGATTACCTAACTTTGATTCGAATGCAGTGCTGTTGATTCACTGCATTTCTCTAAAAATTATATAATCTGGTCAAATGAGGAAATAGCCTTTTAAACAGACAGTTTCATACCTACAGTTACATTTCAGTTTTGCAGCAAATAAAGCACATATCCTGTAAATATATGTTAAGAAGAAATGAGAATTAATTTTTGTGTGAATAAGTTTCATATTACCGATTGATGTCCCATGAAATGCAGATTTTTATTTGGTGAGGGATATTAAGATGATTCAGCTTTTTCAGATTTAACTGTATTTGTGTTACGTAATGAAATGGAACGTCTACAGGCGTTCTTATGAGTTCATCCATTACATGGCCACCAGTTTCGGTGCTTCAGTGCACCATGTTCAGGCATTAGTGGACGCAGAGTCATTAGCACCATCTGCATACACGCTTCATCAGTGGCCGGCATCTGTAACTGGTGTTCACAGACTTCCTGTAACAGCAGTGTTGGCTCTCCACCCTTCAACTATCGCCTAAGTTGATAGTTGATGGTTGGAGAGGCAACACCTTGTTAGAGGTATTCTGTGAAAACCAGAAACTGATGTTGGCCACTGATGAATCGTGTATGCAGATGGTGCTAATCACTCTGCGTCCACTAAGGCCTGAAGATGGTGCACTGAAGCACCGAAACTGGTGGCCATATAATAAATGACATCAAATGTTCAAATGTGTGTGTATTCCTAAGGGAACAAACTGTGGAAGTCATCGGTCCTTGACTTACACACTACTTAAACTAACTTATACAGAGAACAACACACACACCCATGCCCGAGGGAGGACTCGAACCTCCGGTGGGAGGGGCTGCGCAAACCGTGACATGGCGCCTCAAACTGAGCGGCCACTCCGAGCGGCTTAAATAACATCGTAGGTTCGGTTGTAGGCGTTCTATTTTATTACATAAGTCCCTAAGACCTCCAGTCACAAGGACAGACATACAAAAAAAGTTTGGTATAAGGATATTGTGTAGGATGAAAAGAGTGCTACAATCGTTATCTTACTTCTGCTTTCGGTAACATCAGGGAGTATATAGGCGACAACATCGAGACAGTTGCACTGAGAATTTGTTGTGATACACTTAGAGTGTACATTTACTCTACTGTGTGGGCTAAGCCGTCGAGTGGGCGCGCCTGTGTATGAAGTGCGCCAACCACAAATAACATTCTGTTGTACCGTTCCATTGTTGCTAAAAAATTGTGAGCCCATACCTATTCCTTCATTACTGCCTCAGTAAGCATATTGCTAAGGTGTGCTATCTTATGTCCACGTGAGCTGCAGTAATATAAAATAAACAGCGAACTAGGCAAGGAAAAATGTGCGATCGTTGCACGAAAATGAGCCACGTTCCGAGCTAGTGGCACAATCCCTCAATGAGCCAGTTGTCTAAGAGACAATTAGCAGTCGAATGAGTGGTTGGCTGTGATCTGATGCAACTGCACTGTTTAATGCTCTGAGCGTGTCATTACTGTGGGGTAAAACATATATGCGACATCAGAGTGATGTAATGAAAGTTTATCTTATTGTTGATTTCTTGAAAAGTAACTTAGCTCATTCAATATAAGCTCATTTTATCGTTGATTAACTAAACTAAGATTAAACTGTGACTCGTACACGTAACGACAGCTGTTCTTTATATGTGTAGAAAGTGCGCTGCGCAACCGTCCGTGTTACAGGAGATGGCGCACTTGGTCGAGGGTTAAGAGATACGAACACATATGTTCACCGGTATGTTGTATTGCTCCATAATTAACACCTAGTCATAGGAGATTAATCTCTAAAATTCCATTGAGAACAAAATATAATTGAATGGTCCACAGTCAGCACAACGAAGTGTTTACACAGGAAAGCTGGTGTCTGTTTCTGTACAATACGTTCAAGCACATCTGAGAGTAGCAAGGAGCTTCATAGCCAGTGACTGCATTGTTTGTTTGTTTGTGTGTGTGTGTGTGTGTGTGTGTGTGTGTGTGTGGCTGTTTGTGTGAGGGAGAAAGAGGAGGGGGGGGGGAGGTGGGAAATATTCAGTTCAGTCAGTGAATTGAGAGAGAGGATGGGGGAGCAGAGACAGAGAGAGAGAGAGAGAGAGAGAGAGTGGGGGTGCTCAGTTGCTAATGGTTGGCTATGTTAAGCTACATGCACTAGTAAGTGCAGGACATATTTGTGTGCTTGTGTTATTGATGAGTGTGAAGCAGTAATTGCCTCTCTGGGCTGAAATGGATTCACTGAGGACCCGTTTGAAACGACTGGGGAGTCTGCACTGCACTTCTGCACGTGTTTGTGCGCGTGTGTGCGTGTTGATACGTGAGGAGCGTGTGCGCCGTCCGCAGGCAGATACGACCCACCGACCGCGTGGAAGACGGAGCTGCTGGCGGCAGCTGGGGTGGCGCCGGCGCGCCACCGCTCCCCCGCGCCGCCACACCCCCACCCCCTGGCAGGTAAGGAGCTGGCGTCTGCCTCACCTCACCTCACCGGCACCAGGCACTCTGGCCGTTTCACCGCGCTCACTTCTTTCTTCTTCAACTTCTTTCTGGTGCCTCAGCTTCTGCACCAGACCCTGGAAGTGCCACACCAATTTAGTACCTTTCATATCCAACATTTACAATCCAGTTTAACTATCGATAATGTTGTAACAACAAACAGTGATAACCAATCACTAACCTGTTTGTTATGGGAATATTTTCGTAAACAATTGTAATGACAAAACACAGATGTGACAAAAGTCGTGGAATAGCGATAATCGCATGTACAGATGGCGGTGCACAAGTTATGAAAGGCCGGTGCATTGGCGGAACTGTCATGTTGACTCAGGTGATTCGTTAGAAAGATGTCCGACGTGATTATGGCCGCACCAGTAGAATTAACAGTCTTTGAATGCGGAGTAGAAGTTTGAGCTACAGGCGTGGGAATTTCATTTCGGAAATCGTTAGGGAATTCGATATTCCGAAATCCACAATGTCAGCAGTGTGCCGAGAATACCAAATTTCAGGCGTTATCTCTCACTACCGACTACGTTCGTGAACAGTGGCATTTGCGTCAGTGCTAACAGACAAGCAACACTGTGTGAAGTAACCGCAGATACCAGTGTGAGACGTATGACGGACGTATCCGATAGCCGATAGTTCAGAGTGGCTAAATATGGCGTTAATGGGCTGGGGCAGCAGACGACCGAAGCACGTGCCTGCACTGACAGCACGGCGTGGTCTGCTGCGGCTCTCCCGCTCTTTTGAGCGTGTCCGTTGGAGCGCAGTATGTTGGAAAATCGTAGCCTTGTCAGACGAGTCCCGATTTCAGTTAGTAAGAGCTGATGGCAGGGTTCGAGTGTGGCGCAGACCCCTCGAAAACATGGACCCAAGATGTCAACAAGTGTAGGCTGGTGGTGGTTGCATTGTCGTGTGGGCAGTATTTACATGGAATGGACTGAGTGCGCTGGTCTAACTGGAAACCATTACGTTCGGCTTCCTGGAGACAATCTGCAGTCATTTACGATGGAATTATTACAGATGACAATGCGCAATGTCACCAGGCCACAATTGTGCACCATTGGTGTAAAAAAGATTCCGGACATTACGAGAGAACGATTTACCCAACGTGATCGCCTGAAAAGAATCCCATCCAATATTTATGGGACATAATGGAGGGATGGGTTCGTGCATTGGCAACTCTTTTGCAATTATGGACGGTTATAGAAGCACCGTGGCTTAATGTTTCTGTAGAGGCCTTCCAACGATTTGTCGAGTTCATGGCACGTCGACGTGCTGGTCTACGCCGACAAAAGGAGGTCCGACACGATATTAGGTGGCGTCTCATGACTTTTGTCACCTCAGTGTAAGTAAACGGAATGTCACAGACCATCACCTAGATCAACCTTTTTTATCAGGGGTTTGGAATGAGTTATGCAGAAGTTTTCAAAAGACGCGTAAAAGAGAGAACATAAAATACGGATATTTCATGATGAATTGCGCGAGTGGGTAAGACTCCCCAACGATCTCGGCGTCACTTAAATAAGTAGGGTCATCAATAAACAAACATAATATCGGCAGCCGTGACGGGCTAAGCATAATATATAAGTAGGGTAGAGAGGACTGCGGGTGGCATATATCGTGCAAAAGTCTGTGCAATTGGCGCTTCAGATCGTCAAAATGCCAAACTTTTTGGAGGGCCCTTCCCGTAAGCCACCAAATGTTGTCGAATTGGAAGCGGTCCGGTAAAAAGTAGAAATTCTCTCCGTGTGCAAGCGGGCGTTATTTTGCTGAAATGTAAGCACAGGATTGCATGCTATGAAGGACAACAAAGCAGAACATGGAATATCGTCGACGTACCGCTGTGCTGTATGGGTACCGCGGATGAGAACCAGAGGTGTCCCGCTGTGGAATGAAGCAGCGGCCCAGACCACCTCTGTGATGCGGCGGGCGACGGTCAGGCTGGTGTACCGGCGCCGTTTGGGGCGCCTCCACACACGTCTGCACTCGCCACCTGAGCTCAGTCCGAAGCGAGACCCGCGACCGGCTGCACGTCGGCCTGAACATGATGATGGGTGTGGGACTCTGAGTGTGCTCAGCTTCTTTGAGCCCAGCTATACTTTCCCTCTCAGGTGCTGGCATTTGTCTGTATTGCTTTATGCGCCTGCCGGCGAGGCATACTTACTGTCCAACTGAGTACACAGAATGAAATTCGCAAGAAATTGCTACACTGCTATCGACATTTCCCCTGTTTACTATATCCTTGCCAGTTGCTCGGGGAGATTGTGCTGCGACGTCACACATTCGTCTATGGTCCATCAGAGATCACTATTTTGCATTTTCGGCCGATACCTGAATGAATATCAATTTGGAGCGGTTGCGGTAGGGGAGTAAGCCTGGTCAGCTCTAAGCCGTCGCCTGCAGACACATGCGTGTGCTAGTGCTAGTCGTCCGTCGAAAGTCGGTGTTTTCTCCCTACGTTACGCACAAGTGGATTGTCTCAATAATTTTCACTGTTATTAAATGTAAATCTCGTGTTTAGTATAATCGTGTTCAGAAAAAGAGAACCCCTTGAATGACAACAGACAGAATCTTCATATTCACAGTACATGTACATTAGTATGTTCTGCAGAAATGATAAGCATTTCAGTCACCTCGGTTCATCTTGTGGCCGGTAGCCTAATCTGCCATGGACCCCGGTAATCTGTTCTACGCGCGATGGCATCGACGTGTATAAGGCGCATTCACCTGGTTCCAAAGTTCATCTGTATTGGTTGGCAATGGGCCACAATGCTGCACCTGCCGTATCCCACACATTTTTGGTTGACGACAAGTCTGGTGATCTCTCGGACCAGGACAAAAGACACCCTGTGACACCAAGAGGGCACTTCTTCGTGCAGAAACATGTGGTCGTGCGCTGTGTTACTGAAAAGTGGTGTCTGGGATGTTGTGCACAAAGACTGTATCTACAGGTCACAGGATGTTATCCATTGTCCTGGACACGCACCAACTGTGACTTGTTGCGGTTGTACACAATAGCGCCCCACACCATCAGGCATTCAGTTGGCACTGTATGCCACAGTGATGCGCCCCCCCCCCCCCCCCCTCAAAGTTTCTGCACGTTCGTCAAAGGTAGTCGGACAAGTGGAGGACGCGCACGTAATCATGTCTTAATAAACGGTGACGGACTCTCACCCCTGACAGCGTACGTTGTGTTACACTGTTGCGCCAGAGCCGAGGAGGAAGCAGATCTGTCCTGAAATGCCATTCGGATGACGTGTCGACCATCACGGATGTTGACCTAGGTGGTGCAACCTGACCCATCTCGTCGCTGACCCGCACACACCCGTTGCTTTGCCAAACACTTCGTACCACACGGAAAACAGTTTTCCGGATGGAAGCGTCACATTCTCTCGTGCCAATAATGCGTCCTCTTTCAAACTCACTGGTTTGACAGTAACGTTGGCGCATATGTCTGAGAGGCGTCCTGCACGCCTGCTCAACTCACACTCATCCATTACCTTCGGTTCACAGCGACAGCGACAGCCGGTAGGTGGTGTTGCGCCGCGACGCCGCTGTTGACCTTGAAGCCGCGGGCCAACATGGTTCAAATACTAAACATTTCTGCATAACATGATAATGTCCATGTCCTGTGAACACGAACGTCCTGGCTATACTCGTTCAAGGGGTTCTGTTTTTTTCTGAACATGAATGTAATACACATAGTTTAAATCCCATCATTCTCGGTAACTGCTTTGAAGCTGGTCAGGTGTGAAATCATAGGAGGATGTATTAATAAACTTTATAAGTTTTTGATACATCACTGAAGGTGAAGTGTGTACATTTTGATGTCACCAAAACTCTCTCCACCGAAGTGACATCTAGAGATACAATGATTCAGGTACAAAGTGTAGAATGTGTTTTGCCACATATGGACAATCAGTTAATGGAACTAAATATCGATTTAGATGATCCTGGATGTTTGCCTGTCTGAGTCTTGGGATCTTATTTCGTCAGAAAGTAAGCTCCTGTAACTCTTCCGACTGTCTGCGGGCTGTGGCGTCGGCACTCGTTCCCTCATGAAGAGGTAACCGTCTCCTATCTCTCACCGAAAACAAACACACGATTCTGCTTTCCAACTGTCATATTCCATTTCAGTGAGAGCATATACGGCAATTTGTCAGTTGCATTCCTAGATATTATGTCTATTGACTTCTACCCATAAAGATTTCTTCAGGCAAAACCTGATACTGAAACTTGCTAACATTAAAATTGTAGACTGGACCAGGATTCTGTACCTGGAACTTTGCCTTTTGCAGGCCCAAACCGTAACCTCACAGCTTGATTGTGCCAGCCTCTTAGTAGATGCCACGATACCTAAAGGTTACTGCTTGTGTATCTCCCATAAAGAGTGCCTGTATGAGCAGACCAGTTGCGTATCTACCTACGGTCACACGTGCTATAGCTATAGCTCTGTATAAAAAGAATAGCTATGTGTAGCCATACAGTCGAGCTGAGCACGTCTGGTTTCATGCCCCGCAGATACTTCGGTGCAAATAACAAGCTGTAGCTGTAACTTTGCAGCAAGTAGCCTGTACTTTGGCTGGAAGTGCGAGTTAATAAAGTACACACAAATTCAAAATAAAAGTTAATTCAATAATTTAATAACAGGGGTTCTATTCTAACGTATATAGTTGATGTAGACAACAGACAATTTTGCTGAATAATTATTATTCAAGAAAGGACGTCCCAAATAACAGGAAGTGGTCCTACAATATTCATTTAAAACACAGTCAGAAAACGCCCTTATCAAACGCAGTAAAGCTATGTTGAGAGCGTTACAAGAGCGGTAGCAATATCCCCAAACTAAATACTTATTAAACATATGCGAAAACTATGTCCATTTCGTAATCGTAATACACAAAATATTCGCTAGCCCCTAACAATTAAAATTTCAACATGATGATTTACTAATTAACGTACATGATACAAAAAATAGTAACTCACATTCTGCCTATCTTCAGTTCAGTAATACAAGTGGAAAAAGATTCCTACACTTCAGCACATTCAGACCTCTCAAAATATGAAGTCTCTTCAAAATTACAGTATTGTAGTTGCCGTCCACTGTCCACAATCAATTACTTACATGATCGAATACCATTTGTTACCGCAGGCGTGTCCGCACCCTTCAGTTACCAGTGTCCCGAATCGCTCCCTTGAGCTCTTCACTGGAAAAACTGCCCCCTCTCTGCTTGACTCCCATAGACTCAAGAGTGTTTCTCTACTGTCTGCTTTTTCATTGTTCTTATGTTCTACAGGCGTTATGCGGCTCAACGTGACCAGCTTCCAGATGAAATTGATGTATTACAACAACATTTAAATAAATAAACTTTACGAACATTTGGTCACATTTAGACCATTCACACTAAGTATAAATAGAGGTTTGTCCATAAATAAATAAGCCAGTATTCTTGTGCAAGAGCACTCATGATAAATGAACACACATTGTCTTTGAACGTGGTTTAAACAGTTATTTAGGCCTGCTTGTCAGAAGCGTCTTTTGACACCCTTTTTACACACGTGGTGTCACCTGACACATGCGGCTGAACACTTCTTTATTTACCATGATTTTTTTGTCAGTTGTAATTAATATTTAAATATGGTTACTGCCAAAATACGGAAGTGTCCATCAAATAAGTACACAAATATGACAAAATATGAGGAATTCATGCTGTATTCATTTGCTGTATAATTTTGGAAGGTACGATGTTCTGACAAACATTTGCATAACGAAAAGTTATAAAAAACGTAATAAATCAGGAAATAAAATAGATACAGATACATATCTTTCAGAGACGATGGCTATAGTGCAATGCTATCATCTGAGATACTTTATGTTGAAATACAGAAACGCTTTCAGAGATTCATTGTGAAAATATGTATTCTTTGTGAAATATTAATATCTGTAGGTTTGGAGATATTGAAAATATAGTTGTACTTTGATGCACCTCATTTTTCTGAGATCGCAGATGTATTCAGATTAGCATTAACAGTTGACTGTGAATTATTATAGATTCTCAGAGAGCTGTAAGAAGCCATCTCTCGGCGTGTCCGACCCTCTGCCATTTCTTGGCCCATTGTCTGTCCTCTTAAACGACCGTCGTCGTCAAACTTTCCCGCACTGTGATTTACCACACCCGGGCCTTTGCTGACGCGCTAGCTCCTGGCTCGCCTGCAACGACGCGATCTCGGCCCTGAGTGCTCACAGCTTCACAAACAAATTCACCTCCCCTCGTACCAGTTCTAGGCAGTCGATTAGCACGCCTACTTACACGTAACGTTACAGGGAGGAAGTACTAAAGAGCCTGAAGGAAAAAGATTCGCTTTGGAAGTCAGCTACATGCAGAGGTAAGCCATTTCACTGCGACTTTCTCCCACAAAGTCAAGTGTGTGCTGGAGGCACTCTGTGAAGTTTGAAAAGTGAAAGAGAAGGACTGGAAGAACGGAAGCTGTAAGGGCAGATGAGGTTAGTGGAGGGGGCCGTGAAGGCCCCTCCATAGCTAGTTCGGCAAGTGCGTTGATTTCGAAAGATAGGATTTTGGATTCAAGTTTGGTAAATTACTTTAATCTGTAATAAATTTTCAAAGTCAGTGCACACTGAGCTACAAAGTGAAACACTGATCTTGTTCGTTGAGGGTATTGCCAATTGTTTTCTTCGTGACAAGTGTATTCACTATCACAAACTTGTTTATATGACCTTTAGCGTAACATATAAGTTTCAAATACACATAACGTAACAGTTGGTGATCAAAAGAACGGAAAGGTCTTTCTTTAGATAAAGTAAATAATAAAATAATAGCTTCTAAATTCCTCTCACAGATCATACATAGATTGCATTAGTGAAATCTTAATAACATCAAACAAACTATTATGTTTTAATCACCTAGTTACTTTTATGGCAACAGGTTTTTGTCGATGTTACAATTGGAGTCGAAACTACGGGCAGCCTGACACACATCCAACTCCGTACTACAGCCCTCTAATAACGAATGAATGATTTTGCTATCTCATAATCTTGTATGTGGGATATTGCAGCCTGTTGCCCAGTTATAAACATGCGTCACTGGTGAAGGTGTCTTCAAATTACCTGAGGTGTCTTCAAATTACCTTAAGTCCTAAACCAAAGCGGTAGGTCAAATCATTAATTAAACCACATACCTGTTGCACTTTTCGTATGTTCATCATGATCCATATGCACAACACAACAGCTGTTTCACATTCGGACTTAGATGTTGAAAGTAAACAGCAACATACAATGGCAACAGTCGTACAATTAGGCTTGTCATTTAATTTCTTTATGTACTGGAAAAGCATATTCATTAACTGATTAAGAAATTGCTGTATATTTTAATAGAAAGGAGTGTTATCAGATATTGACTTCTTCATGATGAAATAGAAGTTCACTAATAAGTGATGGGAAGTTTTGCCTAATATAAGCCTTGTGTAATAGAACAGGGGTGTCATTGGTTGTCAGCTCAGAGCTCACAAACAGCTTCTGCCACACTTCGACAGTTATATACGTTATCAAGAATGTGTGCCATAACAAACTGAAGGGATTCTGCGAGTTCCAGAGGTTATCTGCCAAATGGATGATTGTAACGTTACTGCTAATCGGCGATGGAGCATGACTACAACGTCTCTGCGTGCATCCGCTCCAATACATGCTTGTGTGTGTTTGTGTCTGCGTCGGGGGGAGGAGGGCGGCGGATGAGCTGAGGGGGGGGGGGGGGGCGGGGGGCGCTGTTGAAGCGTGAAAGTGGGAGTAGGAACAAAAAGGGAAGCTTTGTGCGACAGGATGTCGCCGCTGGATATAAGACAGCAAGTAGAAACGAATAGAGCATGTTAACATGGGTCTTAATTGACTTCGTTTTTCAGTTGTGTGTATATTCCACATGAAAGCTAAAGTAATATAAAAAGTGCGCCACTGCCTCTTGGCCAAGTTAGTGTAAGTTACGTTTCACTTTCACTATTACCGTAACTTCAGCGTACATGCTTTGTAAGGCTGGCAGATTACATTATAATTGAACCAGTCTTCGTCTGTTTGCATTATGAACAAATTATGTAAGAAGTTGTTTGCACTAAGGATAAGAAGAAGTCTCGTATGATGTCACAGAGCTGGTTCGTGTGCTACGGCACAGCGCACATTTTACACAAGAAATTTTAACCCAGAAATGTTTTCCTACAATGTGCAAAAACCATACTGGCATTCTACGTCACCAGGTCGTCCTCAAGAGTTGAGTTCCACCGAGTGTTCCTTGTGGGTGCAAGGAAGGAAGACTAGAAATAATGTCCGGTCATGTTATCGATGCCATCCGAAGATATGCTGTTTGTGAGGCAATTTGAAAAAAAAAATCATCTTTTTGCGTATCAGCAATAGAAATACTTCGATTAAATACACAGTCTGAACCGAAACTCCGTTACCAAAATTTCAGAGTCCATTCGAGGATTTTCTCCGAGCATTTTGCTGCATATTTCCTGCGTCCTCCTGTGGCTTGTTACAGAGTAGTGATGTAATTATGATTTATTCGGTTTTTTACCTCACGAGCAGAACACAGCAAGTCCATCCACCCCGACTTCCCAGAAACTTCGCTCAGTAAAAGAGGAGTCAAAACACGAAAACACGTGTCTCGACCTATTCGTGCATACTCGACCGTCTATGAGGAAACGGCAGTCAAAGCTTTGCATGTAATTTAGGTGGATTTTTGCGCGCCTTCTCTAAGCCAAAATGGTGACGCAATGGGTGGTGTCGCGGTTACTCGGTTTTTGCGCCCCGTGTTCGAAACCTGATTATTGTCCGTAGAAGGTTACTACAAGATTGCTTCTTATCAATTTCAGGGGTACAACTTGTTTTCTCAATAAGGACCATACATTTACTATATAACATATAGTAAGTAAATGAAGCAGGCAAAAAGGAATACAAACGTCTCAAAAATGAGATCGACGGGAACTGCAAAATGGCTAAGCAGGGATGGCTAGAGGACAAATGTAAGGCTGTAGAGGCTTATCTCACGAGGGGTAAGATAGATACTGCCTGGAGGAAAATTAAAGAGACGTTTGGAGAAAAGAACCACCTGCATGAATATCAAGAGCTCAGATGGAAACCCATTTCTAAGCAAAGAAGGGAAACCGGAAAGGTGGAAGGAGTATATACAGGGGCGATGTTCTTGAGGACGATATTATGGAAATGGAAGAGGAGGTAGATGAAGATGAAATGGGAGATATGATACAGCGTGAAGACTTTGACAGATCACTGAAAGACCTAAGTCGAAACAAGTCTCCGGCAGTAGATAACATTCCATTACAACTACTGAAAGCCTTGGGAGAGCCAGTGCTGACAAAACTCTACCATCTGGTGAGCAAGATGTATGAGACAGGCGAAATTCCCTCAGACTTCAAGAAGAATATAATAATTCCAACCCCAAAGAAAGCAGGAATTGACAGATGTGAAAATTACCGAACTATCAGTTTAATAAGTCACAGCTGCAAAATACTAACGCGACTTCTTTACAGACGGATGGAAAAACTGGTAGAAGCCGACCTCGGGGAAGATCAGTTTGGATTTCGTAGAAACGTTGGAACACGGGAGGCAATACTGACTCTACGACTTATCTTAGAAGAAAGATTAAGGAAAGGCAAACCTACGTTTATAGCATTTGTAGACTTAGAGAAAGCTTTTGACAATGTTGACTGGAATACTCTCTTTCAAATTCTGAAGGTGGCAGGGGTAAGACACAGGGAGCGAAAGGCTATTTACAATTTGTACAGAAAGCAGATGGCAGTTATAAGAGTCGTGGGAGATGAAAGGGAAGCAGTGGTTGGGAAGGGAGTGAGACAGGGTTGTAGCCTCTCCCCGATGTTGTTCAATCTGTATATTGAGCAAGCAGTAAAGGAATCAAAAGAAAAATTCGGAGTAGGTATTAAAATCCATGGAGAAGAAATAAAAACTTTGAGGTTCGCCGATGACATTGTAATTCTGTCAGAAACAGCAAAGGACTTGGAAGAGCAGTTGAACCGAATGGGCAGTGTCTTGAAAGGAGGATATAAGATGAACATCAACAAAAGCAAAACGAGGATAATGGAATGTAGTCGAATTAAGTCGGGTGATGCTGAGGTAATTAGATTAGGAAATGAGACACTTAAAGTAGTAAAGGAGTTTTGCTATTTGGGGAGCAAAATAACGATGTTCGAAGTAGAGAGGATATAAAATGTAGACTGACAATGGCAAGGAAAGCGTTTCTGAAGAAGAGAAATTTGTGAACATCGAGTATAGATTTAAGTGTCAGAAAGTCGTTTCTGAAAGTATTTGTATGGAGTGTAGCCATGTATGGAAGTGAAAGGTGGACGATAAATAGCTTAGACAAGAAGAGAATAGAAGCTTTCGAAATGTGGTGCTACAGAAGAATGCTGAAGATTAGATGGTTTGATCACATAACTAATGAGGAGGTATTGAATAGAATTGGGGAGAAGAGGAGTTTGTGTCACAACTTGACAAGAAGAAGGGACCGGTTGGTAGGTCATGTTCTGAGGCATCAAGGGATCACAAATTTGGCATTGGAGGGTAGCGTGGAGGGTAAAAATCGTAGAGGGAGACTAAGAGATGAATATACTAAGCAGATTGAGAAGGATGTAGGTTGCAGTAAGTACTGGGAGATGAAGAAGCTTGCACAGGATAGAGTAGCATGGAGAGCTGCATCAAACCAGTCTCAGGACTGAAGACCACAACAACAACAATAACAATGACATATGTATTGTATTTTCAAGGATTACACTCTTTTTATATTCTCACGTTCTCGTATTTCATTCTTATATCAATTCTTGAATTAATTCTTACATGTTATTCGTATTTTTACCCTTCAGAAGGATTTGTTGTGTTCCCTTGTACCTATCGTAGAAATATTAGAAACAGAAATTCTGGACACCATGAGGATCTCGCGGAGGCTACGTCGGCACACAGCATTTCTTAACATGAATCTCTCTCGGGTAAAAAACGCCGTTAACGTTGCTGAAGGCTTCACTCGTTGGCAATAATTTCGTGAAAACCCAAGCGTAATGGGTCAGTTTACCGAAAACTGGCCTTTGCAGCTGATCATGAATCAATATACATTACAGGAATTTCGCCGATAACAATTTGAAATAATAGTTTCATCCACTCATTTTTTTTAAGTTCATTCACGAGACATGCAATTAATAGACGAATAATGACAAGTATGCTCTGGGAGACATTCGTGTTGTAATCTTCTACAGACATAAGTAATAATCAGGTTTCGAACACGAAGCCCGAAAGTATAATGCTTCGACGGTAGCCAGTGCTTCACCACTTAGGGCTGAATGGTGTACCTGCTAAAAGGCTCACACGGTACCTAAAAGAATTTGACTGTCGGTTTCTCAGAAGGTGTCGAGTGTCTACGAATAAACCGGGACAGGTGTTACTTTATTCTGACCTCTCGTGCACTGAGCGAATTTTGTGGGAAGTCAGTTTACGGCGCTTGCCGTGTTTTCCTCGTCAGTTATACCTGTTCCTATGAAAATACGCTTACAACCGCGTAAACGTCTATGATGTGCAATCACAAAAAATGTGCAACACAGATCACAGTTTAATGCAGTAAGCCGCTGACGATGCAGAAGGATTGTGACGTGGTTGGCGTTGCTGTGGGAACAGTTTATCGTAGTGCCGTTCTGCCAATACCCCGTTGAACTATGTGTACGTTGGGCAACTCTTGTCCAGTATAGCCATCCATTCTGCTGTGCATCTTTGCTGCCGGGAAAAACAAACCCGCAACAGTAGAGAGCAGTAATACCTAAGATCGAAGAGTAAAGTAGACATAACTGTAAATACTGTGAGTAATGCAACACGTTTGTTCCCAAACAAGACACACCACGTCTACCGTGGATTTTTGCGCTGTTGTACAGATATTTTCTGTGCAGTATAGCCACAAAGATAAATGATGGTAAGAAATCAAACTATAAGAAGTTACTGTGTAATGAGTCTCCGAAGACAACAGGCTACCTGGCCGCTGTGGCCGAACGGTTCTAGGCGCTTCAGTCCGGAACCTCGCTGCTGCTACGGTCGCAGATTCGAATCCTGCCTCGGGCATGGATGTGTGTGATGTCCTTACGTTAGTTAGGTCTAAGTAGTTCTAAGTCAAGGGGACTGATGACCTCAGATGTTAAGTCCCATAGTATTTAGAGCCATTTGAACCAGGTCAGCTGTACCACTCACAAATGTCTCTGACCAACCTCAGAAAATTTGTCGTTGCAGTTGAGGTTAATACGGATGTCAGTAAACTAACAGGTACCTAGTGTTTGTTAATGCCGGATTGTACGCCTTTCCCGAAATATTAACCAATTTCATTATCATGCTTTTTACAAACCTTCTCACACGTCGAAGGAATTGGTATCACGTTCGATACGACGAATAAACTGTACGGCAAGTATCAAGTCTTGTAAGTCGACTCGGCTGAGAGATTGTGATACACTTGGACTGTGCAGCTGCTGGAACGCCAGCGTCAACAAGAGATTTGCCCGAGGAAACCTCTGCTCCCACACTCGCACCGCTGCTCAGCTTTCACGCAATTGCAAATCTTTTTGACGCAGCTGCCTTCTTATCTATTTTTCTTCTCTATTTCTATCTATTGTCTCTCTTCTACCGCACTAGCAATAATCTTCAAACGAAGATAGTAGCTGTTGGAGCGACACATTTATCTTGAAAGATGTATAGTGTCTCAGTGACATTCTGCAGGAAGTCTGCCTCAAGAGAGAGTGGACACTAGGATTATATACGGTCAACCTTTGACTTAAAGCTAACCTGTGAGAGATCGTGATTAGGAGAGAGGTGGTTCCACGTTAGCCACATCACGACTTTCTTCTTCACTTCCGGGTATTTTGAACCTGCAATAAAGTACTGTTTGCACACACAGTGAGCGAAGGAGAAAATGTGAGCCAAAAGTTTATTGGTCCCGTTACTGTTTGGAAGATTACGAACTTCGTGATCTTCTCGAATGTTGATTTGTTTGTAGTTGAGTAGGGGGTGGGACCGGCTTGGCAGCATGTTGAGTTTAACTTTATCTCTTTTTAACAGGAGTGAAAATTTATTGGGTTTCATCAGAAAAAGGGACGCTGATGAACTATGAAATTCTGCTAGATGCATCATATTCTTTGACGAAATGTTGGGAAGTATTAAGCCCGAGAATTGGCACATTGGTGCTTTCTTTGTCTGCAGACTTCTGTGTAAACCAAATGGTGATTTCTTTCTGTCTTATTTGAACCCTAATACGTGTTAATATATTAATATTAACTGTTTATATATTGAGAAAACGAAGTGAAAACTCGCCTACAGTTACTTGGTGACAGGTACATGAAATATACTCCATTTGAGGTGATAACGCGACTCTAGGAACTTGATGCAGTTATTAAGAAAACATTCCTCTTCGTGGCTTGCTTCACATAGCAATTCTAAAATTTCGCGATTTACTCTCTTTCGTTGTAACCTTTACTGAAATTCTAAAGTAGATTTATCTGGAATTAATGCAGTTCAGAAGACACGAAACACCTCCGTGACTTAAGGTCATACGAAGATAAGCCTTCTCATTTAAACGTCGCCCTACATGACTAAGTAAGAGCACGTATATGTGTGGTCCACAAAATATTGTCTCTGATATAGTATGTTAAACTTCTCCTGTTTGATAATGGGACAAAATCATTAAACACAGCCATTAGATTATGAGATACAAGTAGTAGTCCATCAAAGTAGTTTCTACAAACACGCATTGACTCGGATGTTTAAAACCTAGAACATGAATTTAAATAAAAATCCATCATAGTAAATGAATCGAATAACTTTTCAACAAGCTTAACCCCAAAACAGCTAACAGCCAGCCAATCTACAACAATGTCACCAGCCACTGACTATTTGCGTTCCATAAGGCAAACGGGAAGCAACAGATGATGGAAGCTATCTAATTTGCCACCTGTTAGTAAGACGCCATCATTTTTACTGGATTTGTTGGATATATAATGTAATGTAAGGGCAGTTAAGTAAGAGTGTGCTTTGGTACCGTTATTCGAGTACATAAAGCGAATAGTAGTTATTATGGAAACTAAAAAGCTTATGTTAATATCACGCATAATTTTATTTCAACGTATGTCGGTGGTTTTACAATCTTCCACTTAATCTATTGTGAAGCGTGGCAGCTTGGTTGGCCTATTGTTAAAAGTGATTACTTCTGCAACTGTTTCATTCGAGGTACAGTTCTTCTTTTCATCGCAGATGCCAGACTTATTTCTCTGAGGCGATGATACATTAATTATTTAAAATAATGCAATTCTGAATTGTAGGATAGCCTGTGTACGTAAGTACCACTGGGTACGACAGGGTCGACATTGGAAAGACGAGGACAGTAGCAGCAGTTAGAAAGCGACGTCAGAAAGTTACCTGATACATTACCAAGGTATTCCTTCTCCTGAGAGAAACCAATCTGTACAAATGGAAAATGGAGTGCTAAAGAACATGGTAGTATTACAGCAGCAGACAAAGTGATTCAAAGTCCACCCTTTCTTGCGGAACCTACGAAATAATATTTCTTTCTTCTTAGAATTACTAGAGCACAACTATCTTTTTTTTCAGCATGTGTTTTATGCATTTATGCACTGTAATGATCTTCAATTTCTTGTATTAAATTACCGTAGAAACAACAAAATTTTTCTACAAATATGTTTTTAGAAAGAACTATTTTACTCCTTAGTTTTGTTTCCATAGAAAAGATTAACGTAATTCATTAACTGAAGTTCTCCAAGTTCCCTACGTTTGTTTTCATTGTTTTCTTGTCGTAAAGTTTTCTGAATTTGTGCTACGTATAAATATCGTTTCCGTTTTAAATTACTATCTCAGTTAAAATCTCTGAAAGAAGAGTCCGGTATAGCCAACGATGAGGTAAATTTAGGTATGGTAACACATCAGACAGGAGTTTCAAAAAGCTCATCAAAAGTCGATTCACCTTGGATGGTAGCTGATTCATTTGAAGACAAAATATATATGTCGCTGGAACTGTTAGTACAGACGGATTAACATTTATCTGCCCTTATGCCATTAACAATCCATTTCTGTGCGAAACAGAATTTATGCTAAAAGGCTGATAGTAAACAGCCTGATTCAATATGGCACTGCTAAGAATTCCCATAATACGTGTCTGGAGTCTCATTAAGGGACCATAAGTGAAATTTTAGCATGTGGTTAATGATTTCCATTCCGTGACATATGCATCTTAAAGTCAGAAACCTCTTGTTCTAAAACAGTTGGTCTTTCATGATAGATGATATCGCCATTTCACAGTTCTCTGCATCGACGACATTCAAACACATTTGTACCAATGTGGTACTCGCGTATTCTATTGTCGATAGTCCTTGGCTAATATAATTTGAAATATACATAATTTCTTCTCAGACTGAAGATAGTAATACTGTGAAACCATCCTATTGTGAAATTAAGAATGGACTGAGCGCTTAAAACAGAAAACAACATAAAATATTTGAAAAAGTAATACGTAAGAGACACGTATTACCCGAAGCAATACGGCGCGGGAGAAACTAATATTAGTTTAGTTTTTTAGGTATATGGAAATGTTACTAGGCTGATGCATCAGAGTGACTATTTACTCTCCTCGTAATTTTGTAACTATCGGGAAACCTTTATGCAGCAAGAACCTTTTGTTGAGAGAAAGCACTGTACCTTGTTGAAGGTGTACCGGTAATTCTGATCTTTTGCGCAAAAGGAAACAGGCTACCGAAGTGCAGTTTGTTCCCTCCTTGTTTTTCACGGTATCTGTCGCAGTTTGTTATTACTGCGAGGGTGTTAAAGATGTTCCACAGATTTCACACGTTGGTGAGGAGAATTATTGCAATGAAAGAAAAAAAAGAAAAAAGTTTCGAAGAATGCATTCCAGCTGGGTCACACGTGAAAAGATGTGTGCGTTTCTCGTACATTTATGGCCGTTGATATCGACGTCAGGAAGTACCACGAAATGATTAGGATTTTCGTTTTAGGATGAATGTTTTCTGTTGCCGTGTGGTGTGTTTCCTTATAGCCACTTGTGTGTCAGAACTATTCCAGGATCGTCATCTCAGCGATACTGTTGGCACCTCGCAGGTAAGTGCGCAGACTGTACTCTGTTCATCGTAAGTTTAACTACAGTAGAACCTCGCTAATCCGTGCTCTACACGACTTGGAGTATGTTCGGAATGAATTAAAGGTTAGATTATCAGAGGAATGCATTTATTGTCCCGTAATATCACAATATAGTAGAGTACAACTTTAATTTTCAGCTGAAAATACTGTCTGAAATGACGCTGCAGGTTAAAACAATAACAAAACAAAAATAAAACGTTGACACAATAAAGAAACTTAGACGAAAGTGTAATGTGCTCTAGTGCCTGTACTACTAAATACATCTGTATCGAACGGTACGATATTGTTACTGTGAACTGTACGTACCTTATTTCAGTACTGCACTGACACGCAATTGATATGCGCTTAACTGTTTAAGACATGAGTAAAATGTTCCGTTCCTAAGCAGGACGAAATACGTTTGTAATGTCCTTTCGTTTAGTATGTGACAACCTTGCGTTTGCAGCGATGTTCCGCCATTTCCTAATGCACAAAATGTCTATTGGGGTAGACGAACAAGTGCACTTTTAGCACTTGTACATAATACTCGAGCCTTATATCCATTATTTTCACTGTCGTCGTCTTTCTCGCTCTCATCGGTTGTTCGAGTTACAGTGTGAATGAATTGGTCATCAATTAATTCCACTTCTGTTGCGCAGTCGGCGTCAGCTGTACAGATCCGCTCATTTCACTGGGCGCAACATCCGACTGTAAAAATAACGTCACATGTTCACGTTTGTTTGGTGCCATATTTTAGATTTACACACTTTAAAATATATGAAGAACACTCTCACTAATTTCTAAACTAACTGCTTGCACATTAACACTTATTGATCGAGTCAGAAACAAGTTATTTAATACTGAAACTGGTCGAACTATGGCACACAGACAGCTGCCTACTGATCCGGCAGCATGTAGTAACGGCCATCGTACATAAGCAAACTTCGGGTACGGGAAGGTCGGACTAATCGGGGAGTCGAACCGCCCGAGGTCAGATTAGCGAGGTTCTTCTGTGTACGTTACTTCGCAAGGCGAAGCGATTACCCGACCGCAGCGAGAATTAACTTTGCCTCGTCACTAGGTACAGTCACGTTCCGGTTCGAAGTAGCGCCAGTTCAAAAAATGGTTCAAATGGCTCTGAGCACTATGGGACTTAGCATCTGAGGTCATCAGTCGCCTAGAACTTAGAATACTTAAACCTAACTAACCTAAGGACATCACACACATCGATGCCCGAGGCAGGATTCGAACTAGCGACCTTAGCAGTCGCGCGATTCCGGACTGAAGCGCCTAGAACAGCTCGGCCACCACGGCCGGCAGCGCCAGTTGTTATCTTACAGTGCCTGCGCGAAAAGTGTTTATGGAGAACAGATTGGAGGGAAGCGATGACAGCTTTATGTTGACATTAATTTTACGGGCGGTGAGAACAGTGAAAGAGAAGGGTGTGATGAGCCGACTCAGATGGCAACAAGCAGAAATTAAGTGAGTCGGTGGTGTGCAAGTTACGACATGTGGAACACAGTGCCGAGAGGAGCGTAATTAACTCAAATCAGAATAAGCAAAATACACACAATAAATGTTTCTTTGACGATTGGAATAAATGTGTTATTAAACCGAAATATCTGCAATATTATGAACAGTATAAACAACTACCATTTTTGCAAAAACTTCACAGCTTTTGTTGCACAGAAGTGCACTTCAACGTTAGCAACGAAATTCTTAGAAAAACTTGATTTCAAAAAGTGCCAGAATGAGCGAGTCATTATGTGCGGAAGAGAAAACATAATTGTAAAAAGAGCACAACACTTTTAATTTTTGTAAGATAAAGAAAAGAAGCATCAGAATTGCAGTGGCTATTGGTTTATTCAGGTGATCCGTGGATTCATACACAGTATATTGTGAATAGCTGGTGCAGTGTGAGACTGTGTGAGTATTGTGAAACTAAAATGTCATGCGATGTTTCGTGGCTGTGAATGCGAAGCTTCGTTTCATATTCACTTCTTCTTTACAACTACAGCAGGAATACTTCGGACTATCATTTGAAAACAGAGAAAATAAAATTAAAAATACGTAGAGACAAGGTAAGCCAAACATTTGGCGTTAATTAAGGAGCTCCGACTTTCTCCTGTCCTCTGTAGTCCACTGACAAAATTTTGCATGAAAATGTTTTCCTTCGTACTACCACCATATCATTTTGCCCTAAATCCTATAGGACTTGTTCGGACTCTTGCAAATACGTAGTCGTAATACGACAGGGATTTTTTTCTCTAACCCGAAAAGTAACAGCTGATGCTTTTCCTGCTTCTTGCTAACAAATAAACGTTGTGTGTCACTTAGCCTTCTGCAAGCCTTTCGACATAACGCAGCTGTTCAGTTGACCTCAGCAGGCTGAGGGGACCGTTACATCTGACAAAAAATTGAGATTATCACCAAGAAACTAACTTTGCAGTACTACGCAAAAACACTATCCTCCGCACCGTGTGGCAAGTTTTTGTTGATGGTGTGACGTAAGGTACTATTGTTGTGGTATTAGAAGACTAATATGGCCTGTGTGGCAGACCGGTTCTAAGCGCTTCAGTCCGGAACCGCGCTGCTGCTGCGGTCGCAGGTTCGAATCCTGCCTCGGGCATGGATGTGTGTGATGTCCTTCGGTTTAAGTAGTTCTATGTATAGGGGACCGATGACCTCAGATGTTAAGTCCCATAGTGCTTAGAGCCATCTGAACCATTAGAAGACTAAAAGACTAAAAAGGCTGCACAAAGCTGTCCTGCCCACCGCTGGCAGTCCCTTCTTGCGAGGATTAGGCTGCAGCAGCAGCAGCGTTTGTATTGTAACAGTCGAGCGATGTAACGTCTAAGTCGCTGTATATGTGATTAGTGAAAACTATGAGCAGCAGATAAAAGGTATAACATCAGATTACAATTTGTACAATATGCAAGGACAATGAAACAACGTACGATAAAATTCCATCAAACGGTACAAAAGCGATCAAGCGGAAATTTAATGTTGCAAGAAAAAACGAGGTGCAAGAAAACCTGCTGCAAACGTAGTAATTTCAGCTCTTTGTCGTAAGTGTACTGTAAAAACGTATTTCCGAAATTTTTTGACGTTTCACCTGAGTTGTTACATTCTACACATACCCTCCGCCCTACGCAGATTCTGAAATCTGTCGAATCGGTTGCGACGGATTTCTTTTCTCAGTAATATCTTGGATACATTAGCCATAATGGGAGATTCTGTTTCTCTGTGCTTTTAAATATTTAACCCTCTGACTGGACAAACCAGTGAAGACTTTCAACGGTTTAGCGTGCCTCGATGTGTCAGTCACGCTATAATATCAACGAAATAACTGACACGTAAGAATGGCACAACATGTGATGTAGGTGCACTGCACCAGACGACCAATCGCTAAAAGAGCGTCGATTCACGTCAGATTCGCACTTACGATGAACAAAGCAGAGCAATAGTGTGTAGTTGGCCACGCAGTGTGGGGGCGGCCTACCGTGTGTGCGTCGTTCCTGTGGACTGACAGTTGCTTTTTGTGCCTCGTGCAGACCCGGAGAACACGGAGGGCGCCGACCTGCAGCGGAAGCTGGAGATGCTGAACAACATCATGGACCAGGAGGCGCGCGCCGAGCAGGCCCGGAGGCAGCTGCAGTACTTCGGCCACTGTGAGTACGCACCCGCAGGCGCTCGCCCCGCACCTCTCTGTAGGGTACGTGCAGTGCACGTCTCAATCCGTGCCATGCAAGCCACTGTGTTGTTCATGCCGCCGACTTTCAGTTCCACTGGGAATAACGATTATCAGTAAACCTTTGTACTGAAATGCTGTATTCAATCGACTTCTCATATTCTGCAGAGTGTGTTTTCTCTGCTTGCTTTTTCTCATATTTCTATTATGCCAGGGGGAAAGCTCAGTCTCGGAACCCTACTGACTGATTTTTATCTCCATTTATATTATGTTTCATATTCGGCACCCCACGCAGCTTCAACCACCTTTCCTAAACATGGCACATTACTGGACTGTATGAATGTGGGAGAAATTGCGAACACATGCTCAGTGCCCAGTTGAGGTGAGCTTCCTTGGCTCAGGTCTGCAGCAGGGTTTGGGAACGGCCGTTGTTTTTATTTTTCTAAGCTTGCTTGGGCCGCCAATTTGGCACACCGTATGTCTGCCTGGTATTTTTTAAAGCACAGCCTCGCGGTTAGTTAGTTCCCTTAGACACAGGTGCAAGACAAGCACTTGTTCAAATTTTAGACGCTGAGTCGAAGGAAAATTTTGAGGTATGGAAGCAGGCTTCGTTTCTCCTATCTTCCGATTAAGGGAGACGTCTGGTACCACTGAAAAATTCGCCTCGTCGACATGTCGACAAGTCCAAGTTTGTTTCTCTTTCTGCCCACAGAGGCGAGCCAGGTTGGGTTTTGTGCAGAATTTGTCAGTCGCTGTTCTGGGATCTGGTGAATGTGACGTGTCACATCTTCGAGCAGTTGGAAGATTCTTTTAGATGGGAGTTAGTGTATTTTTTCATATTAGAAATTTCCTATAATTTTTAAAATCGATTATCAGAATCACAATGAGGTTCTTGCGATTGATAACTTAACTGTATTCAGATGGGTCTGATTTTGTTCTTTATCCAGTGACGATATACACCACACATCGTGGCCTCTATCAAGTTTCGTGCCTCTTTTCGTTGTGAGTCACAAGCCAGTTTTGACGACTCAAGCTTTACTAGGAAATGGTGAATTCTACCTTCGGTCTTTCTGTGATTTTTTGAAGCTTTGTGTCTGAGCACATGAGCGTCCATGTTGTGTGCGTTGTTTAACTTAATCGTCGTTGAATGATGATAATATAATAACAACAGTTTCCACTCACGGAACCGTAGTTTTGGGATCTTATGTGTTTACTGACTTTGAAGAGTACGTTCCTTTTCCTGAACAAATGACAATTTGGAATCAACTTATTTCTTTAAATTTTTCCTCACTGCGCGTACCAGCACACCATTCGGTCTTCTGTGGTCATTAACCTCGCTTACCCTGCACGAGAAGCATTTAGTTGTGTTCATTCCCTCATCGGCTGCTCTCGAGTCCGCAAGTTACATTTACATTGCACGGTTGCTTTCAGGTAGAATGTAGGACAAAATTCAAATAAATGGTAACCACTGTTTTGTTCAATGGAAAGCTTGAGGCCACGAACAAGTACCGGGTGATCAAAAAGTCACTATAAATTTGAAAACTGAATAAATCACGGAATAATGTAGATAGAGAGGTACAGATTGACACACATGCTTGGAATGACATAGGGTTTTATTAGAACCAAAAAAATACAAAGTTCAAAAAATTTCCGGCAAATGGCGCTTCATCTGATCAGAATAGCAATAATTAGCATAACAAAGTAAAAGCAAAGATGATGTTCTTTACAGGAAATGCTCATTATGTCCACCATCATTCCTCAACAATAGGGGTAGTCGAGGAATAATGTTGTGAACAGCACTGTAAAGCATGTCCGGAGTTATGGTGAGGCATTGGCGTCGGATGTTGTCTTTCAGCATCCCTAGAGATGTCGGTCGATCACGATACACTTGCGACTTCAGGTAACCCCAAAGCCAATAACCGCACGGACTGAGGTCTGGGGACCTGGGAGGCCAAGCATGACGAAAGTGGCGGCTGAGTACAAGATCATCACCAAACGACGCGCGCAAGAGATCTTTCACGCGTCTAGCAATATGGGGTGGAGCGTCATCCTCCATAAACATAGTACGCTCCAGCAGGTGTTTATGATGCGATTCTATAACATATCGGCGTACCTCTCACCCGTCATGGTAGCAGTTACAAAACCAGAATCACGCATTTCCTCGAAGAAAACTGGCCCGATAACGGTAGATGTGGTAAATCCAACCCATACCGTGACTTTGCCGAAGTGGCCGTGCGGTTAAAGGCGCTGCAGTCTGGAACCGCAAGACCACTACGGTCGCAGGTTCGAGTCCTGCCTCGGGCGTGGATGTTTGTGGTGTCCTTAGGTTAGTTAGGTTTAACTAGTTCTAAGCTCTGGGGGACTAATGACCTCAGCAGTTGAGTCCCATAGTGCTCAGAGCCATTTTGAACCGTGACTTTCTCGTCGTGCAATAGAGTTTCCACGACAGTTCTAGGATTTTCGGTAGCCCAAATTCTGCAGTTGTGGGCGTTGACAGACCCTCGGAGCGTGAAACGAGCTTCGTCGATCCACAACACGTTATTCAACCAATCGTCATCTTCCGCCATCTTTTGAAACGCCCACACCGCAAATGCCCTCCAAAAAAATGGTTCAAATGGCTCTGAGCACTATGGGACGTAACATCTGTGGTCATCAGTCCCCTAGAACTTAGAACTACTTAAACCTAACTAACCTAAGGACATCACACACATCCATGTCCGAGGCAGGATTCGAACCTGCGACCGTAGCAGTCGCGGGGTTCCGGACTGCGTGCCTAGAACCGCTAGACCACCGTGGCCGGCCCCTCCACTTCACTAAATTGCCAGGTAACAGGTCATGATGCCGATGGTTTTTGTACGGATGGAATCGGAGGGTACGCCTAAGTGCCAACCAAACAGTAGTGTATAGAATACCGGTGCGACGTGCGACTACACGAGAGCTGACATCCCCGTGCATAGACGAACCCGCTACAGTCTCCATTTCTTCATGGTCTCAGCAGCATTACGCCTTGTTCTCGGTCGGCCACTACGGGGTCTATCGTCTAAACAACCCGTGGCTTCGAACTTCGAAATCATTCTCGCCACAGCTGCATATGTCAAAGGACCTTTACCCGTTCGAATCCCCTTCCTATGGCGATAGGATCGTAACGCTGAACTAGCACGTTCCCCATTCTGATAATACAGCTTCACTAAAAGCGCCTTTTCAGGTAACGTCAACATGCTGCGACTGCTGGCTCATCTGATTCTCTCTCTCATTACAGCTCCTATTGTCATGCGCAGTCACTGACGTTTTGCTGTCCAGCGCCATCTGTCGGGCATTTTTTGAACTTTGTCTTGTTTTTGGTTCTAATAAAACCCCATGTCATTCCAAGCATGTGTGTCGATTTTTACCCCTCTGTCTACATTATTTCTTGGTTTATTAAGTTTTCAAATTTATACTGACTTTTTGATCACCCGGTACATGGCGTATGGCAAAATCCCCCCCCCCCCCCCGCCACCCTACCCACGAAGATTTAATTACCAATATTTAAACGTTTTCAATATTCTATAATGTTATGTGATATTAATCAACCCCCTCCCCCCAGGAGACATCATGGTAATAACATGTATCAAGGCCTCTTAATAATGGCCTCAGTTCCGCGAGAAAAATAGTCCACTAGCGTTGCCAAGTATGCAGTGTTCAGCAGAAGCCACTCATTCCGTAGAGCTACAATACTGCAGGGATGTTAATTTCTACGTTCCACTCACTGTTCAATGATCCAGACATTTTCTGTGCGGTTAAGATCAGGTCATTTCGCCGACCAGAGAGGTGCGATAACCGGATGAGTGAGTATGTGGGTGGTTAAATAATATTGGTGTCTTCAGAATTGTGTCGGTCTTGTGTGAATATGGAACAGGAAGTTGGAATCGGATGGATATTTGGCCTGTAGTGAGATATGAATAGGCGACAAACACAGCCTTATTTTGTAAAAATAATAAAAAATATGTTTAATCTAAGTATCGATCTCCAGTCGCTGTCGGCGATCGTTAAAGTTAGCTTGCGACCGAAGGTGGTAGTGTGCGGAAGAGAAGAGGGTGCGTGTGGTGACAGTGTCGTGGCGACGACCCAGACTAGACCCATTCTAGGAATTTAGGAGGGATCAGAACCTAAACGGCACAGGGTGCGTACATTAGGAGGGCGTATACACGGATAGTGGGAAGTGCAGACTTTGATGTTCAACGACTCCTATGAAGTGATACTTGGAGGGTGCGGTATACGAAGCAACATTTGAAAATGCAAGGTTAGGTTGGATGTCTAAATAATGGAGGACGAGTGTAGTCCCCATGACCAGTTTGAGGCTAATATCAGATTTTTGTTGGAGAGTTAGTTATTGCAATGATTTAAATTATTCAATTTACTAATTTTCAAGGGATGGTTTTGTATGGTGGGTTGAAAGTCAGAAACACGGAATCAACAGTTGGTTCCTCCTGTTATTACTGCCAGGATATTGACAGCGTTGGTTTTAGGGACCAGAGGTTACACGATGTCATTACAGTATTAATGGAATGACCTGGGTGAGGACTGAAGGGTTGAATGGGGGAAAGGGAGGCGGTGTTATTCTTATTCTTACAGTGGTGCTGGTCAATAATTTTATAGAGGGTGTGATTTACCTGAGTTATCTTGAAAAAAATTGTCTTAAGCATTATGGAGATTGGGTGAGATTACCTACCAACCCAGGCTTATGTGCAGTGTCCAGCCGAGGTTCGGCCAATGCGTCTTTTAGTGGGCCACGGTATTGGTGACTGTGTAAAACCCAACACTGCGTGTTCTCTAACGAGAGACTGCTTCCAAAGGCATACGAGTCTTTGAATCGTTGCTGCTGTGACCCTTATCAAAATATATCAAAACTGATATCTATTTTTCGTAATCACATACAAATGACCCCCTGGAATTCAGGAAAAATCGTAAAATTCTTACTTATAAACGAAGTTGACTATAAACACTGCTGACCACTACGGCAGTACCGCAAAACCACAATGGGACAAACGCCGAAATGGCATGAAGCTACTGCATGTCTGGAAATGCAAACGCGTAAGATTTCAGCGTAACCGCCTGAATAGGTAGGAGAGAAATCTTTTGCATTCCTTATCCACCTATCGAGATTCCAGTTAGTGATATCGCGGTGTTGTTACTCAGTTTATCCAGGATACTGCGACTTTTATACGAATATAGTGGTTTCAAGAGGGACCTACTGAACGCCATACAGGATCTCGACAGCACCATGCAACTAGCGCTCAGGAGGGAAGAGTTACCATTCACTCGGCCGTGCCGGATCGTATAAACACGTAATTCACCTTGTGCCATATACACGACGTTCCCCTTAAAGGACCTTACGGGACTGCATATGCAGAAGGCGCTGCCTTTCCGGACTGTGTCGATCACAACAAGGACGACAGACACAGGGAAAGCTCCACCAGGGACCTATTACTTCCATCGTGTCACGTTTGCGCAACTGGATCGGCACAAATTCCTCCGTGCTCCGGATATATAGGGCAGTGTAAGCCGACACGTCGGAAGTTCGCTCCACCGGAGACCTCGGCCAATTTAAGCCTCGGCTCTTAGCAGACCATCAGTCCCGGTGGGAAGATACAGCAACGGGACCTACGACTTGCAGCGATATTCCGAGACGTACCTGACGGTCAACTACGCCGTACGCTCATCCTCCATCGTTAGGGATTATCAGCGGCGTAGTCTTAAGTGAACCATGAACGATAAATAGTTTTGACAAGAAGAGAGTTGAAGCTTTAGAAATGTGGTGCTACAGAAGAATGCTAAGCAAATTCGGAAGGATGTAAGTTGCAGTAGTAACTTGGAAGTTTGCACTGGTTAGTGTAGCATGGAGAGCTGCTTCAAACCAGTCTCTGGACTGAAGACCACAACAACAACAACAGTCTTCATGTCCCACTGCGATTATTCACTGTGTATTCCAGGCGTATGCCTGTTAGTGTCTGAGAAGTTGTATTATTTATTTATTGAGAAGAGTTTTTCCTTTGTTATTAAACCTCTGTATTGTGGTCATAATGAATCCTTCTTTATTTTACCTGTGTCTTATTATTGCTAATCAAGCATCTCCCCGTGGGAGATAAACACCTTGAATCAGAAAATGGATTTGTCTGCAACAAGAAAAGTATCCACATGGACAGTGCGATGACTCCATGCCGATCAGTGTTTCGATTTCCCATGACGGCGCTGGACACAGTAGTGGTACCACGCCGACTTTCCAGACCAGTCTTTGTTCTGCTTATAGTATGACGGTGGAGGCTCCGAGGGTATCAAACGTTGCCTGGTGACATCTGCCTTCACCATCAGGGTCCAACATGTGACGTGGTGGTACGGGGTTCCATTCAGTACACAATGAGATTGCCTCCTCTTGGCATAGCTGGTAATTCGGACAGTAACCGGTACATTTCTGACGTGTTAAAGTTGATGGCTCCGTGACTTCATCTTGCAACAGGATAACGCAAGACCGCACGCTGCCCATGCTCTGCTGACCTATCTCGAGTCAGATGGCGTTAGACTGTTACCCAACAATCATCCGCCGCAACGACTGATAAACTCTGGCATAAGTTAATGCAGTATAGAATGCCTAGCCATATCTGACCCCCGAGCTTAGATTTAATGCTCGACCGAGTTAAAGCCATCGTTTCCGACAGGCGGCAGCTCTTTCTACTTAATTTCACACGGTGTATATCGACAAATCACTCATAAATTTGATCATGTAATGTTCGTGCTATATTGTGTCAGACGTAAGTAAGATTTCATTTGGTGTCACCATTTCAATGACCAGCTATGCACTTTCCTTAGTCTTACATCTCAACTCGTATTTCCTTCAGAAAACCTGCTTTTGGTAATAAGTTCTCAGGTGTATCGCACGCAGACGCATACACAGGCGTCCGCACCAACTACTGGAACCTGGCGGTATAATGTTCAGTTTCGTCACAAAATTATGGAGCATCTCTAACAACAGACGCCTCGATTATACTAAACAGCAGATTTAGCATTGCAGTGACTAGAAATTGTTCTTTTTTAAAAGTTTGTTTCCTTCTCCACTTTGAGACACATTAATTTGGCATGTGTTTCTGATTATTTTTGTTGCATTTCAACAGAATTTTCTCCATCGATCTCACGTTTCCTATTTCAGACTTTTAATTTTTAGTGACAAACTAACATTACTGGTGTATTAATAATAGTATTTCTTGTGAATGCTTCCTTGAATACCCTGGAATTAAACGTAAAAATAATGTAATTTCCGATCCTTAAATCAAAATGGTTGCTTTCAAATTCATATTAAAAATATAGAAATATCTGCTTAGCTTAGACTCAAGAATTTTGCTAACCATTTTGCTATCTAAGTAATCTACCTAAAAGCATTGGAATGACAGTCATTGAGGATACAATAGTTTTATGCATTTTCTGTCAAATTTAGTTCTTGGGGCAATAATATACGTTCTCGAACTGTACTAGCTGTACAGTGTGAACATAAACAGTCTGAAAATCTTGTAAGGGTGCCGCAGGATAGATTGTGCTGAAAAATAGTTGTGTAGAAAAAAAATGAAACGTTGCTGGTTTCCGAGTTAATCAGCGTTGAAGTTAGCCATTCAGTCCGTTTGAAAGCAGATTCAAGCGGCCCACCAGAGGCGGTGTCGCCAGACGTGTTCTCCGTTTGGTTCCCTAACACCAAACAACACAGCGATACAAATATTTGACATGGGACGGCACTAAGGATCGAATCAAAGCCACAGGCTGAGCAGTCTCTTGCGCTATCATCTATGCTATGAGAACAACTAACACTAACTTTATCTGGTGGACCGCTTGAATTTTCACGCGTAACGGCCTCAATGGCTAACTTCAGTGATAATTAAGTGAGAAACGGGGAAAACGTATTGAGTTTCTTCTAGGCAATTATTTCTCAACACAGTCATAGTATGCTGATGCAATAGCTCCGTACTTAACAATCATATGCAACTGCTCGCGCCGGCCGGAGTGGCCGAGCGGTTCTAGGCGCTACAGTCTGGAACCGCGCGACCGCTACGGTCGCAGGTTCGAATCCTGCCTCGGGGATGGATGTGTGTGATGTCCATAGGTTACTTAGGTTTAAGTAGTTCTAAGTTCTAGGGGACTGATGACCTCTGAAGTTAAGTCCCATAGTGCTCAGAGCCATTTGAGCCAACTGCTCGCTCGACGAAGACCCGTACCCAAGGCAGGTGACACTAATATTCTAGAAAGGCAATAGGAGTAATCAACTAAATTAGAGTCCCATATCATTAACGTCGATATGTAGCAGGATTTAGGAACATGTGCTGTGTTCCAACATTATGAATTACATCTAAGAGAACTGTCTACTGACACACACTCAGTGCTATTGAGAAAGGATTTCAAATTTATTCCGTATTTTTAGATATCAAGAAGGCTTTAGACACTGTACCTCAATAGCGGCTTGTAATCAAGTTGTGTGGTTACAGAATATCGTCTGTTATGCGATTGGATTGGTGGTTTCCTGTCACAGAAGTCATAGTTCGTAGTAAGTGACGGAAAGTCATAGAGTAAAACGGAAGTGACTTCTGGCTTTCGCCAAGGTAGTGTTATAGGCCTTCTGCTGTTCCTTATCTATGCAAACTATTTAGGAGACAACCTTACCAGCCGTCTTAGGCTGTTTGCAGATGATGCTGTCGTTTATCGTCTAGTAAACTCATAAGAAGTTCAAAACAAATCGGAAAACGATTCAGAGTAGATATCTCTGGTTCAAATGGCTCTGAGTACTATGGGACTTAACTTCAGAGGTCATCACTCTCCTAGAAATACTTAAACCTAAGGACATCACACACATCCATGCCCGAGCCAGGATTCGAACCTGCGACCGTAGCAGTCGCGCGGTTCCGGACTGCAGCGCCTAGAGCCGCGTGGCCACCGCGGTCGGCAGATATCCGTGTGGTGCGAAAATTGGCAGTTGACCCTACATAACGAAAGGCGTGATGTCATCCACATGAGTGCTAAAACGAATCCGATTACGCGAAAATCAGTTAAATCTAAAGTCCATAAATTCAGTTAAATACCTAGGAATTACAATTACGAGCAAGTTAATTTAATGGAACACATAGAAAATGTTGTGGGGAAGGCGAACCAAATACTGCTATTTATTGTCCGAACGCTCACAAGATGCGGCAGATCTAGTAAAGAGACTGCCTACATTACGCTTGTGCGTCTTGTTTTGGAGTACTGCAGCGCGGTGTGAGATCTTTACCAGGTGGGATTAACGGAGTACATCCAGAAAGTTCAAAGAAGAGAAGCAGTTTTTGTGTTGTCGAGGAATAGGGGAGAGAGTGTCACACATGGTACAGGATTTGTGGCGGACATCATTAAGACAAAGACGTTTCTCGTTGAGCCCAGATCTTCTCACAAAATTTCAATCGCCAGCTATCTCCTGCGAATGAAAAAAATATTTTGTTGGCGCCGACGTACATAGTAAGAAACCATCATCATAATAAGGGAGATGAGATCTCCCACGGATAGATATAGGTGTTCTCCTTTTTTCGCGCGTTTTTCGAGAATGGAACAATAAAGAATTATTGTGAAGGTGGTTCGATGAACCCTCTGTCAGGCACTTAAGTATGATCTGCAGAGTGTCGACGAAGATGTAGATGTAGGTGAAACAACCTTAAAAGTTTTTCAGACTGTTTGTGACCATCGTGTATAAAAAGTAGGAATTTCAAAATTTTGCCCCCCTCTCGAAAAAATTTCCGCGGACGCCCACGACAAGGTGTGTTAAGCGCAGGCATCTCGGTGTTTTCGCAGCCGGCTACTCGGAAGACAGCGACTACACGAGCGACCTGAACTACCCGGTGGGCGGGCAGCACGCCAACTCGTCGGCGTCGCAGTTCCGGTCGGCGGCGCACGACATGGCCACGCCCGAGACCAGCCGCGAGAACTCGTACGAACGCGAGGAGCACCTGTCGCCGTACGGCACGTCGCGCGGCCAGGGCCGCCACGACGCGTACGGCAGCGCCGAGGACATGGAGCCGCTCTCCTACAACAGCAGGCCCCGCGGCTACAAGGAGTACAGGTAGGCGACACTGCGCTCACACCACAGCCGCACACCCTGGGTCACGCTGTTCGCGTGGGCAGGGGTGGGCGAGCAGCCAGGCCAGTGGTCCGCAACTCTGTGATAACCACCCCTGAACCGCGAAGTGAAATTTTCTGAGGGGTAGAAACATATGGGTCTGACGCATCTGGATCAAGAAAATAAATTATTTTTAAAGGATCATTACTACAGCCACTATTTTCTAAGACTGGAATACTCATTACGTACTCTGATCAACCAGAATATTATGACTACCTACCTAGTAGCCTGTATGTCCACTTTTGGCTCGGCATTGAAAGCAATGAGGCCTTCGTAGGTTTTGGAGGGGGTCGGCACTATATCCTAACACGCAAGCCACCTAATTCCCGTAAATTCCGGGCGGGGATTGGGGGGGGGGGGGCAAGAGTTCTGACGGCACATCCCAGGTATTTTGTTGAAAAATACCATCGACGTCGGGAAACGTTACCATCGTGATGGGGTGTGCGTGGACTGCAACCAGTATGTGATACTCCTTCATTGTCATCGTGCCTTGCGCATCTCCAGTTGGATCCGCGTATGCCCACGTGAATGTTCCCCAATGCATCGGGGAGACGCCGCCAGCTTGTCTCCGTCCCACAAGACGGGTATCGAGCCGCTGTTCCCCTGGAAGACGACGGATTGGCGTCCTCTCGTCGGCATGACGCAGGTGCTGTCGGGATTCGTCAGACCGCGCAACGCTCTGCGGCTGCGCCAACAGGCAGTGCCAGTGACTCGCAGTTGCCGATGTCGTCGTGTTACTATTGACACACGCATGGGTCTTGGGCTGCCGAGGCCCATCGTTAGAAGTATTCGGTGGTCTGTGTGTTCAGATACGCTTGTAGTCTGACGTTACTTCCTCTACAGTTCGCCACCTTTGCCGTTTTACGACGCTCCCCAGCATACGACGTCCGACACTTGTTATGAGGGGTGGCCGCCCAACACCACGATATCTGGATGTGGGTTCACCTCGGTTTCACCATGTGTTGTAGACACTTACCAAAGCACTCCTCGAACACCCAACAAGTCCTGCAGTTTCAGAAATGCTCGTACCGAGCCTCCCGGCTATCACAACGTTTCCTCGGTCAAACTCAGATAGATGCTCGCCTTCCACATTGCGCACACACACAGCACGGCCACTGTCAGTGCCTCTTGCGTGTGTTTGACTAGTAGTCATTCCTCGGCAGGTGACGCTGGCACAAAGTTTTTGCTGATCAGTATCGGTTGCCCATAATTACATTTTTCTTTTTCTAATACTCGCACTAGCACGAGACACAATGTGCTGCATGTTACAGCTTGCGGAACGAAAAAAAAAAAAAAATGAGTATCTTGTTCCTCACATGCTCCATCCACTACACACATACCTTGTACTGTGATTTTGTGAGACTAAAATTGAGACATATGCATCACGTATCTCATGAAAATGCTTTTTTCCGAGTTCCGGGTGGTTCCTGTAAATGGACCAGAAATTGCTTCATTTTTCACTTTGCAACAAATAAATGAACTAATTGACAGCACAACACAACAGCAACCACTTAATGGCCTACAAACTGCTGCGGGACGTACACAGTATTATTATTATTATTATTATTATTATTATTATTAGTGGCAATGGTCATATGCAAAGCATTGGCAGCCTGAAATCTTTCAGTTTCTGCCCGTTGAGAAGAAAAGATTCCAACAATCAAGTGATTTACAACCTAAGTACAGTGAAAACCTTTCAGTTTGGTTGCTTTAAATAGAGCTGCAGGGTGTGGGTCAAGCAAGTGTCGCTTGGGAGAGGAGCGGCGCAGAAGGAACATGTTTTGTAATAATTGCCTACTCTCAATATGGATATTTTATTCAGGGGGGGGTGCTGTAGCTATCATTCGAAATACACTGAGAATTGCTTCATCATAAAGCTTGTTATAGATAATCAGTACCAATTGTCTCAATGAGTCACTAATTCGTAGTTAAACAAAAACCTGTGAAACTAAATATCATTTACCTTTCGTAAATTTGGAGGCAACGGCCTTGCCGCAGTGGATACACCGGTTCCTGTGAGATCACCGATGTTAAGCGCAGTCGGGCGTAGCCGGCACTTGGATGGATGACCATCCAGCCGCCATGCGCTGTTGCCATTTTTCGGGATACACCCAGCCTCGTGATGCCAATTGAGGAGCTACTCGACAGAATATTAGCGGCGCCGGTCAAAGAAAACCATCATATCGACCGGGAGAGCGGTGTGCTGACCACACGCCCCTCCTATCCTCATCCTCAACTGAGGATGACACGGCGTTCGGATTGTCCCCATGGGCCACTTGTAGCCTGAGGGCGGAGTGGTGGTTTCGTAAATTTAAAAAGAAAAGTGGCCAACGATTCATTTTATTCTGCAGTTAGTTACGTGTTGATGTTCTTTATGGTGGAGTTACTAGCTAATATATGATTTCACTCTGGGATAATGGACTCAGAAAGACTGGAACCATTAAGCTAGGCCATGGCGTACGAGACTGTGCAGCCCAGGCCGAGTGTCCGTGGGCACACTTGCTAAGTGGCTAGCACATGTCGACAAGGGGGTGCAGTAGAACTACTTGGTAGGCAGCCTATACTAGCTTAGATAGCCCTCCAACGAGATGAACGCCACTCAGAGGCAGCCATGCCCATTGGAACAGTCTGCTCTAGGTATTCAGAGCTACAGGACAGCAGCTACCGTGATTTTCTCCATTATTTTCCGAGGAGAATTTTATACACAGATCCTTAACTTATAAAATACTTGTTTTGGAAATAGACATTCCATGGTTACAATGATTTTATTTCATTTATTTATCTTACATTATGGGGCTGAGGCTCCATTTACAAGCGTTCATTCTTGCCATAAGCCAAGCAGACATGATGAGATCTGTCACTCCTCCACCAGTAGTGGTGCCATAGCAGCCTATTGGCTTCGGTGTGGCAGGAATGATCGCTTGAAAATACGGCTACTATGAAGCTATTAGGAAGAGACTGACGGAAAAAAATCGCAGCACTACAAAATAATTAATGTACAGTGATGGATTTCGGAAATATATTAGTCTAGATAGCACGTTTAAGTGCTTAACATTGCAGGGTCACAGGTTAATGTAAGCACGAGATAAGGTCTGGGAAAAGTGAAACTCCGACACATTAATAACCAGTGTAATCAGATTGGAGACATATGGCGACTGAGCAGGCCAAGACGCCATGTCGACTTTCTGTAGAGCTTCTTAGCTTACATCTTTATGTCGGCGAGCGTTATCTTGTTGGAAAACACCTCCTGGGATGCTGTTCGTGTATGGCAGCACAACATATCGAACAACCTGTATGACATACAAATTTGCAGTCAGAGTACGCAGGATGGCCACGAGATTGCTCCTGTTATTATACGAAATCACACTCCAGACCATACCTCCAGATGTAGCTCAACTGTGTCTCGCACTCAGACAAGTTGGTTGCAGGACTTCAACTGGACTATTTCTAACCAACACACGGCCGCCACTGATGCTGAGGCAGAACCAGCTCCCTGGCCTCGAATGAGCTCTGGCGTGACATCACTGAAGTAGCAAATGGCGGTGGTTTCGGGTCAGTGGAATGCGCGACAAGGTTTGTAATAGTTCTTCGTGTCACTGTGCTGCTGCAGATTCAGTATTATGCGCCACAGGAATACGTCGAACACAATGGTTTTCCCTCTCATTAGTGCCATGTGGTCGTCCAGGGACCGGTCTTGTTGCAACCATACGTTACCGTGACCGCTGCTGCCAGAAACCATGTACAGTGGCTGTAACCCTATTACACGGCCTCTTTCAAACTCATGTAGGTGTAGGTAATGGTGTCTTTGTCCCCGTAAAGACATTCGTGACTAACATCGGCTAACCATGTCCAATCTGAAAGGTAACTAACGCTCACGACCATTACAGCTTGTGTTTAAAACAAACTGATATAGATCCACATAGTGGCGCTACTAACGCCAATCATATGCGACTGGCTTCAAATGTGAACAGACATCTTTTTTTTCAGATATAGAAACTTGCCTATAAAGTTTCGTTCCTTCTTTGTGTTGCGATTCTTTTTTCCGGCAGTGTATATATACAAAAAAGCAATGAAGGTTTGGACCTTCCTCTACCAAAACAAATCCCAAAGTGCCACGAACACTGATAGTAAAATCTTACGAGCTGTTAGGCGGCATCATATAGCTCTTAAAATGCCTAGAATACTTATCTGTTCGACCTCTGCTGGGATCAGAATTCATCTTGTGTCCCTGTTCCCAGCAGCGGCTTAGAAACGTCGAATATTCTTCAAATTTGAATAGAACCGAGCTAAACAACTCAGAAAATTGTACCGTCAATGTTAACGGCCACGAAAGCATGCAGACCTACGTGACGTCATCATAGTATGAGCGAGAATCATCGATCAGTGGCTGCTTACACAGATGTAAGCACATGAAAGAGGCTGTATGCGAATGCAGAGTGAACTCTAACTCTACGAACAACATTACGAAATAAAATTGTGTGCCGGACTGGGACACTAAACCATACTATTTCCTTGTTTCATTTTGAGCGACTGAAGGCTCACCCCCAAAGCTCTGTATCCGACACTAGCTCTCTCCGACTCGGTAGAGTATTTACCGGAGAAATGTATAGGTTCCAGGTTACAGACCTGGTGCGGCGCACAGTTTTAATCTGCTAGAAAATTTCAATTCAGCTCAAACTCTATTGGAAAGTAAAAACTCATTCTGGAATACTTTTAGACATTGTTCAGAGGTAATTTCTGAGTGTTTTGGTGTAAGAGACCAATGGTTTCCTGAGGTTCGTACAGAATAGTAGCATTGTATTTGATTTAGTAACAATATAGCGCAACAGCATTACCCTGATGTGAGTGAGTGGATGCGTCGTTACGTTATCCTGTGTGCGGATGTCATGTATGCTACAGATTAATTATCCGTTGGTTTGCAATTTGTCAAGGGTGTTGAATAAAACATGTTATTCATATAATAATCAAGCTCAGTGGACCGACGATTTCTTTTAATTTTAAGTATGTAAAATGCGACTTACTACAAAGACACACGAGTTCTTTCCACCACTAAAGGCGGGTCGAAGGCTTGCAGCCGAGATATGGGCAGCGGGGCGGTATTGTGCGCCTGATTGCGCTTCGCTCATATCCTATGTCAAATGTTGCAGGGACGAGGCGATAAAGTACGATTCAAAAAAATCCCATTTGGAAGTTACTGGGATGGTCTGCTCCCAGCGTTAATAACCCCGTCGGTACTGACCTTAGATTTTATGAACAGAAAGTCTGCACTGATTGCCAATGCCTTTGCCTTTCTCCTTTTTCTTGGCTTTTATCCCGTATCTTCTTGGGATTGGCATGTATATTGTATTTGTCATTGTAGATGATACGTGGTGGCCGGATTCCGTTCCTGTACGCACGGCTCCCTCCTCCCTGTTGGGACTGAATGTCTGGGACAAAATAAGATTCAAGTACTAAACCGGAAAACGTAGATGCGACTCATCAATATTTTAGAACAGGTTCAAAGTAAATATTATTTACGGTAGAAATTAACTGAACATACATATATTAAAAATAATAGGTCACTGCCGAATGTAGATCGCAATGTTACGTCGAAAAAAATGCTTCATTGTTGTGATATAATTAGCAACCGTATAGTATAGGGCATAGAAGCATTATAGTCCAAAATTACTAAAATTAAACAAATATTTTCCTTATTTATGGAAGATACGCTGACATTGCGATAAACAGGTTTCTTTAAGCACATGCTGCCACCTACTAAGAACAGCAGAAACAGAAACGTGTAATGCACTGAAAGCCCTTCTCGTGGTGTAAAGTATATTCTACAATAAAGCACTGTGACCTTTATTTATTCGCTGAGATAAAATAAAATAGAATTTGGATACAGCATATACACTGACGTGACAAATGTCATGGGATAGCGATATGTAAAAATACAGATGACCGTAGCGTCGCGTACACAACGTATACAAGGACAGTGTGCTGACGAATGTGTCATTTGGAGTCTGGTCACTCATGTGAGGAGACTTCCGACGTGATTACGCCCGCACGACAGGTATTAAGACTTTAATCGCGGAATGGTAGTTAGATCCAGACACACGCCCTACGGAAATGATTAGGGAATTCAATATTTCGAGATATACAGTGTGAAAGGTGCGCCGAGAAGACTATATTTCAGGCGTAACCTCTCACCACGGGCAACGCAGTGACTGACGGCCTTCACTCAACGGCCGAGAGCAGCGGCTTATGCGTACCCAGTGCCAACTGACAAGCGGCATTGCGTGAAGTCAGTGTGGGACTTACAACAAACGCATTCGTTAGAGTAATGCGGAGAAATCTGGCCGTGACACCAGACATCGACGCGAGTGCCTCTGTTAACAGGCCAACGTCTGTTCTGGGCTCGTGACCATATCGGTTGGATCCTAGAGAGCTGGCCACAAGAATCCCGATTCCATTTGGTAAGAGCTGATGGTATAGTTAGATTGTGGCGCAGACCCCACGAAGCCCTTCATCAGAGTTGTCAAGAAAGCACTATGCTGGCTCCATAATGGTGTGGGCTGTGATTACGTGGAATGGACTGTGTCTCTGGACGTTCGGCTACTTGGGCACCATTTGCAGATATTCGTGGACGTCACGCTCCCAAACAACGATGGAATTTTTATGGATGACAATACGCCACGTCACCGGGCTACAGCCGTTCGCCATTAATTTGAAGAATATCCAGACAGTTCGAGAGAATAGCGTGTCTACCCAGATCGTCCGATACGTATCCCATCGAACATTTATGGGACATAATCGAGAGGTCAGTTCGTGCACAAAATCCCGTACATGTAGCATTTTCGTAATTATGGACGGCTGTAGAGGCAGCTTGGCTCAATATTTCTGCAGGGGACCTCCAACGACTTTTTTAGCCTATACCATACCATGCCGTGTTGTTGCACAATACCGGGTAAAAGGAAGCAGGTATCCCATGAATTTTGTCATCTCACTATTATGCTACATAAGGACTGAGAAAGATATAACAATGGCAGCCTGGCATTGTCGGTTTCCACAGTGTTGTCACTTCCTCTGAATAAATATTGTTTCTGTTCTGCGTCAGTCACAAAGTCCTATTTAGTTGACTGTGGGTTTGAATGGTTACTTATAATCATCAGCCGGGCGAAGTGGCCGTGCGGTTAAAGGCGCTGCAGTCTGGAACCGCAAGACCGCTACGGTCGCAGGTTCGAATCCTGCCTCGGGCATGGATGTTTGTGATGTCCTTAGGTTAGTTAGGTTTAACTAGTTCTAAGTTCTAGGGGACTAATAACCTCAGCAGTTGAGTCCCATAGTGCTCAGAGCCATTTGAACTTATAATCATCAGGTGGAAGGCATCTTTTACATACCTGTTCTTAGGGGCAAGTGATGACGATTTCGCCCAGAAGTATGTGAAGTAGCAGAGATATTAGATTATGAATTGCACCGTTAATAATTACAAAAATCAGCGGCAAAACGTATGACATAGCAAATGGTTTATATGAAAGGTAATTTAACATCGTTAAACTTTATCTTTCTGCTGCACTTGACAACAGAGGCTGGTATAATAGCCTTACGCTTCAATCTTTACACTACAATAGCCAAAATGTCGCAGCCTCGCTTTTCAGTTTTATATTTGTAGTGAATCGAGAGTTATTTTGATCTCTGGCATAAAATGACATGCAGATTACTGATTACATTGTCACACATTGGGGCAGCAATGATTCCGTTTCATGAATAATCTAATGAAGAAAAGCAAAAGGTTACGATAATAGGGGGTTATGTAAAAATGAACGACATTAATTACAGCACCAAAACATGAAATACTTGCGTTTATTACAATAGCATTCACAGAAGAAAATAATTAAAAATCTCAGAGCCGATTTGAGTGGATATGCACACGACTTTTTATTAAGGGGAAAGAGAGGGGAATGAGTCACCTAAGCATCGTTTGTCGTGTGGTGACGACGGCGGCAGGCGCTGGGTTGGTAGGGTGAGTCGCCTGAGAACTGTGCGCTGGCGAATCGGCTGCTGCACTCTGTGAACGAGCCTTGCGGCAAGTCCCGGACCGGTCTCCACGTGGACTGCGCATTGTGGGTTGCGTGGCCGATGCTGCAGTACCACGGTGTCGGGAGGCGCGTGTACACCATAGATGGAAGAGCCCCCACGTCCTCTCGCTTCCGTGCTGTCTCACCGACCGTCCCTTCACTTCTCGTCACTTTGCTACGCTCAACGGCTCCTCGAATTTTTCGTTCTCTGGACATTCTTTTCGGTGGGCTAAATTTGCAGTGACACCCAGTGACTGAACTTCGTACCATGTCCACACCTCCCAATGGGAGTAGAATGTTTCTATCTTGTGTTGGCTTGTTTGTGCCTCGAGAATTCGCGTCTTTCCCACGTATTCAGTGTGAGGAGGGCTATTCTCAGAGTTCCTAGAACATTGTTCCGATGTTTTTCTGCATTTATAAGTTGCTGTGAAAGCAGCCAAACAACACATTTACGTAATGCCTATCTCTGCACGAGTCTTCGACAGTCTCGGGTTCGTGCAACGTCTAAGAGCCTACCGATGTCCGTGATTTCTATGCGTCCTCCTTACTATCCAGCAAACATTTTCTTTAAGCAGACAGACCTTTTCTGTAATTCTTTAGTTTTAGTCTGCGTCCTGTGCGAGTTCTTGGCGCTTCGTGTCTCTGTTACATCCCTGTGTCTGCAGGGATCCGTGGCAAGTTTCCTAGACGCTTCTCATTGACCGCCAAGCTCTTGACAAGCTGTCCATTCTCAAGCGGGGAGAGGGCCTCCATCCACCTACCCCTCAATCTATCGGGTCTGAGTTTCACTTGTCCTGGGCCACTCGCACTGTGCACCGGTGAAAGTGGCCACCCGCCGAGGTATCACAACTTGCAAAATGAGTATTCACAAGCGTTATAGCACTGCCTTTTCAAAGCTTTACGGTGCCATTAAAAAGTATATCGTTTCAGTTTAAAAAATCATAATTGTTTAAATGTCTCAGTTAATACAAGAGTTGAATTCACTAGTAAACAGTGATTTAGATTCCCTCCCAGCCCTAGTACCAATGTAGTGGAAAGGTCAGAGATACTGGGCCTTGTTCCCGACGATGGCGTCATTGCAGCTACAGGCATATCATGTGGCCGCCTCCACTGACATAGCAGTGTCCGTAAATACCGTGGGTTCGCACTACCCAGGAAATTCTCGCTACTCTCTGTAGCCTTCGATACCCACCATTGGTAGCACAGTGATCGACTTAACCTCTATTTACATTTTTCGATATGTGTCGTTCCCCAGACTGTTTTCACTTGTTTGCGATGATTTTCGCTACATTCTGTCCTTAGCTTCTGGATAGCCTTCCACTTCGTACACTTTGCTGTCGTCAACCATAAAAGTCGCCTATTTGTTGCTCTGGCCTTTGTGCCACCGTCAGTGCGAGTGGTCATATGTGGTGCTCCACCAGTATCTCTTCCGTCAATATGTTTTGCTGAAAACGTTTCGATATCTGGAACCTGTCACGAAAGAAAAGGGTATTACCTCTTACGCCAGTCACCCCCACCATAGTTGTACGGCCGGCCAGTGTGGCAGAGCGATTCTAGGCGCTTCAGTCTGGAACCGTGCGACCGCTATGGTCGCAGGTTCGAATCCTGCCTCGGGCATGGATGTGTGTGATGTCCTTAGGTTAGTTAGGTTTAAGTAGTTCTAAGTTCTAGGGGACTGATGACCTCAGATGTTAAGTCCCATAGTGCTCAGAACCAACCATAGTTGTACGTCACTGCCGCGTAGTCCTCTGGTAGCACTAGATATATTCCACTCTCATCCGCATATTTTTCTTAGCACTTCCTCGAATTTTATTATGAAATTTCTGTAGGAAGATATTACCGTCATTCTGACCGCCTATGGTAATTTCTTCTTTCCCAAACTTGCCTCATCCTGCATAGTGTTCCACCGGCAAAATAATGCTCATGATGTCTCTGTTACGTAAAAGTGAAATTCTCATTCCTCCTCTTGAACTGCGATCAACTAAAGTGACTAGTTATGAGGTCTCCTGTTTGAAGACCACGGTACAGAGAATGTCGGAAGAACCTCTGGTTTAATGTGGTTAAATGTGCAGAGGGAGCTAAACATTTACTAATTAGGAGTTTTAATTCACAAAATGAAAAATAATTCGTGGCGGATGTAGTACATTTTCGTGTAAGATCTTCTGCAAACAGAGGTATGCAAGTAATTTGCGATTACGTGCTTTCGAGCTGGGTTAGTTTGCGGAAATGGTGCAACGTTTCTGTGTCGTTCCCAGCATCTGCTGACAATTTCGGCAAACTAATCAGATTCTGAATCTACAACTTTGTATTAATTAATCTCGCCCAGAACGACGAGAAGAGCCCATAAACGTAAATAGCCATTACATTTCCCTTGAAAACCGCTTGTAGCAGTTGTGAAATTCTCAACATTATATGACCAGATGGTTCTCAGAATATAAACAGAAACACCCAGTTACTTTAACTCTCATACTGTCTTAGCAGTGTCCTACAGTAACTAAGCATTTGCACTGTACATTTTTACCCTGGTACTACTACTTCTCGGACTCTGAAAATGATTTAAATGGCGATCACGCAAACAGAAGTACGTATAGTTATCTTACCGATGTGCACGTGGTCTTAACACAATGAAATAAAATGAGTGCCTTGTACTCCATATTGTACTGGCCAGCACCTCAAATAGAAAGTGATGTCTGGCAAAGTTGTGTACGGCATATCTCCTTTTGTGGCGTACTATGATACTATCACATTCAAGAGAGTACAATTAAATTTCTGACAGAAGGATTTGGAATTTAAAATCGTGGTTAACTAAAGTTTTCTCCACATAATATTTTAGCTCACCAACTACGACTCTTACATCGAACACTGAGTGCTGAATTCTGTCATTAACAGATACACTTGAAAATGTGTCAAACTGAGCTATATTGCACAACTAACTATCATTTGATTGACGCATTGTTTCAGGAGGAAGCATTAAATGTCTGTATATTTGACGGGACGAACTACCACAAAAATATGGCTCGCATTTAACGGGCGTGACAGGCCATTTGTAAAAATTAGCCACGGCTAGCCTTCGCGCTTGAATGTGTGTCAGCCGGCGCACAGGCGAGACAGTCTGACACTGGGGTCGAAGTCCGGAACGAGGTGGGGCGAGGCGGCGCACGGCGCGAGACTATTTATAGCGTCCGCTATCGACCGTGGCGCCACGCTCTGCCGCCAGCGTCGCAACGCACCATCTCTCGACCGGCGCAAGAAGCGCGTTCGCTTTCAGTTCACTCCGACAGGTGGCACGACAACGAGTCGGGAAATAGTTTTAAGCCCAGAGATCTTCCGAAGGCTTTAGAACTACGGCGCCGTTTTCGAAGTGCACAGTGATGGATGATTCAGCATTACCTTTGTTTCCAACATCTATGAAGGCAGGCACGAAAGATTAACGGAGGATAGTCTCTCGGTATCATGCACACGATTATTATCACACACCTTCCAATAAACAGGTACTGCAAAAAAGCACAACACAGCTCTGTCATGACTGCTGTATCTACAGATTCCTGAACGAATGCCCGTCTCCCTCCTACAAACGCTATCCGTATTTACAACGTAATCGTCCATATAGGTTTTTACCTTGTACCATGGTAAACGTCTGAAATCCTAGTTGTCCTCAAACTTAACAAACCCGCCAGTGACACCTGCTACCGTTCCACCACCCTGAGTCAGTATTCATAAAAGTTTTCAAGTCCATTGTATACCAACGCTTTCATAGGCAACGAAACATTCCGATTTGTCTTTACCACTGTGTCTTACGCCCAACCTTTCTTCCAATGACCAACTCCTTTACGTTACACATCTCCTATCCCACCAAATTAACAACTGCAGTCCACCATTTCTTATATCCCTTGATCTCGATAAATCATATGATAACGTGAGGAATTCCAGTCTCCTCATCAAGTTACAGACCTGTGCAATTCTATGTAATTGTGTTCATCTTCTCAACGTCTTTCTAAACAACGGCCCTTCCTATGTCACCTTCAACGACACTAACTCGCGTATTTTCGTATTACAGACCTCTCTCCACTGCTCCACGTGCTACATGCAGCCACTTTCTCCGGCGCAGCTCCCCCTGTACATCGATGACACCAACATTCCTAGCCCTCTACCCCGTCCACCAGAAATCCCAACAGTCCCTCCAGATCCATTCCAACCTAATTACTTTCTGGTGCAACTAGTGGCTGCTCACAATAGACTCTACTAAAACCCAGGTAACAATTACAGAAAGAGCCATTCACAGCTCCCAACGACACAACATTTACCTTTTCATTTACAACATTCGTATCGAGTTAAGTAATACAACAAATTACCACAGACTAATGCTTGTTAGCGAGCTAAAAGGAAATCCCCAACTACTAACTATTCAACAGAAAGCCCACTATACACTAAAACTATCAAACGGCCAAATATAGGAATTTTACCATTCTACAGTCCACCACACCCATAAATGCGTCGTCCGACCCACCATCTACTATGCAAATGTAGAATGGATTTCCGCTAATCCAAGTTCTCTCAAGCACTACAGATTTTAGAACACCATACATACCGCCCAACGTTTTGAATCTGCTTAACCTGCCCCCTATCATCTCATAAAATTCCTCAGCCTTGTCTTCCATATTGAACAGCTACGTATATCAGAATTTGCCCGCAAACGTGACGAAAGTTATTCCCTAGCCCGTTCCCCCGTCTACGATCCTAATACTCCAACATGTTCCCACAGCACTATACACATACGCTCTCCACATCGTCTTCCAACGGATCTTTAATCACGGTCCGTTTCTCGACAGTGAAATCCGCCCTAATATAGCGGTATCAAAAAGAAACTGGCTCAGGAAATATTTCACGTACCTTAAGGCAGGCAACCCAACTATGTAATCAGCTTCGGGTGTGTATGAATTAAGCTCATGATAGTCTTTATTACGAGGCGTACTCGGAAAGTAAAATCCGATTAGGCGCGAAATGCAAACAACTGTGAAAATCCGATGGAACTTTGTACAGCTGTGTTGGCAAATGTCTTTATGTGCTTGTCGATCGCTTCACGCCGCTCTTTTCAGTTTGGACAGCAAAGTGATCACGTAGATACAACAGCGTCTCCCGCCGAGTATGTGTAACTGATGAGAGACTTGGCCCGAAGCTATGCAGCCCACATAACATAACTGTCATGCATTTTTTCCTTCAAATTAATTTTCAGCCGCATGCTGCATGGGTAATGAAGGAGGTCCTACAGCTTTTTTAATTAGCTCCTTCGGTTGTTCGTCTCTGCCCTCCTGAACCTCTGTCTACGAAGACAACATTTTGGCACAAACAACGATAGGCAGACCAGCGTAGAGAATTGGCGAAAAGCATAGGTGGCTGCTTTCTGTGAGGAGGGTACTGGGAATTTTGCACAACGCCACGACAAATGTATGAGTCGCAGCGGCGTCTGTTCAGAGAGGTAGCTGCAATGTGTGGCTGAATTTTGCGATCAAAAAATTTTTGATTTTCACTGTGGTTTTCATTTCTCGACCGATCGGACCTTACTTTCCAAACAGCTCTCGTAATTAAGGGAGATTACCTATCTGAATGTATCAAAAATACCTTCGCTGCCATTCTTATTTTGAGCGCACTGCATACAGCCTGCCTGTCCTAGCAGATCTAGCAGAACGCTCCTCTCCACCCTCATTATCCTTACCCCTGGCTGATCCATCACATCTTTCCCCTCTGAGTTAATGTTTAAAGAACCAACAAATCAGTCTTTTTCTTGTAAGCATACGTTGCTTACTCACGTTCGACTTTTAACGCCACTTTTAGAGCATTTTAAAATTTTGAATACCGTTAGATTGAATACAGATAATTTTTCACTGCTGACAACCCCAGTCCTCCATGGTGATTGCATTGTTCCATGAGTCGAAAAGGTGTGGCTCTTGAGAACAGGGTCCCAGTTGATTCTGGTCCTACGCCATGTTAGGGTGTTGCAATCCACTCCACGATCCCATGAAGTGGAGACGTGTGGGTCTCCAGAACAGGTGTTCCCTGTGACCTTTCACTGGGACCCAGTTGATTCTGGTCCTACGCCGTGCTAGAGTGTTGCAACCCACTCCACGATCACATGGAGACGTGTGGGTCTCCAGAACAGGTGTTCCCTGTGACCTTTCACTGGGACCCAGTTGATTCTGGTCCTACGCCGTGCTAGAGTGTTGCAGCCCACTCCACGATCACATGAAGTAGAGACGTGTGGGTCTCCAGAACAGGTGTTCCCTGTGACCTTTCACCGGGTCCCAGTTGATTCTGGTCCTACGCCGTGCTAGAGTGTTGCAACCCACTCCACGATCCCATGAAGTGGAGACGTGTGGGTCTCCAGAACAGGTTTTCCCTGTGACCTTTCACTGGGTCCCAGTTGATTCTGGTCCTACGCCGTGCTAGAGTGTTGCAACCCACTCCACGATCACATGAAGTGGAGACCTGTGGGCCTCCAGAACAGGTGTTCCCTGTGACCTTTCACCGGATCCCAGTTGATTCTGGTCCTACGCCGTGCTAGAGTGTTGCAACCCACTCCACGATCACATGAAGTGGAGACGTGTGGGTCTCCAGAACAGGTGTTCCCTGTGACCTGTGACCTTTCACCGGGTCCCAGTTGATTCTGGTCCTACGCCGTGCTAGAGTGTTGCAACCCACTCCATGATCACATGGAGACGTGTGGGTCTCCAGAACAGGTGTTCCCTGTGACCTTTCACTGGGTCCCAGTTGATTCTGGTCCTATGCCGTGCTAGAGTGTTGCAGCCCACTCCACGATCACATGAGGTAGAGACGTGTGGGTCTCCAGAACAGGCATTCCCTGTGACCTTTCACCGGGTCCCAGTTGATTCTGGTCCTACGCCATGCTAGAGTGTTGCAACCCACTCCACGATCACATGAAGTGGAGACGTGTGGGTCTCCAGAACAGGTGTTCCCTGCGACATTTCATCGGGTCCCAGTTGATTCTGGTCCTACGACGTGCTAGAGTGTTGCAACCCACTCCACGATCACATGGAGACGTGTGGGTCTCCAGAACAGGTGTTCCCTGTGACCTTTCACCGGGTCCCAGTTGATTCTGGTCCTACGCCGTGCTAGAGTGTTGCAACCCACTCCACGATCCCATGAAGTGGAGACGTGTGGGTCTCCAGAACAGTTTTTCCCTGTGACCTTTCACTGGGTCCCATTTGATTCTGGTCCTACGCCGTGCTAGAGTGTTGCAACTCACTCCACGATCATATGAAGTGGAGACCTGTGGGCCTCCAGAACAGGTGTTCCCTGTGACCTTTCACCGGATCCCAGTTGATTCTGGTCCTACGCCGTGCTAGAGTGTTGCAACCCACTCCACGATCACATGAAGTGGAGACGTGTGGGTCTCCAGAACAGGTGTTCACTGTGACCTGTGACCTTTCACCGGGTCCCAGTTGATTCTGGTCCTACGCCGTGCTAGAGTGTTGCAACCCACTCCATGATCACATGGAGACGTGTGGGTCTCCAGAACAGGTGTTCCCTGTGACCTTTCACCAGGTCCCAGTGGATTCTGGTCCTACGCCGTGCTTGAGTGTTGCAACCCACTCCACTATCACATGAAGTGGAGACGTGTGGGTCTCCAGAACAGGTGTTCCCTGTGACATTTCACTGGGTCCCAGTTGACTCTGGTCCTACGTCGTGCTAGAGTGTTCCAACCCACTCCACAATCACATTAAGTGGAGACGTGTGTGTCTCCAGAACACGTTTTCCCTGTGACCTTTCACCGGGTCCCAGTTGCTTCTGTTCCTACGCCATGCTAGAGTGTTGCAACCCACTCCACGAACACATGAAGTGGAGATGTGTGGGTCTCCAGAACAGGTGTTCCCTGTGACCTTTCACTGGGTTCCAGTTGATTCTGGCCCTACGCTGTGCTAGAGTGTTGCAACCCACTCCACGATCACATGAAGTAGAGAGGTGTGCGTATCCAGAACAGGTGTTCCCTGTGACCTTTCACCGGGTCCCAATTGATTCTGGACCTACGCCGTGCTAAAGTGTTGCAACCGACTCCACGATCCCATGAAGTGGAGACGTGTGGGTCTCCAGAACAGGTGTTCCCTGTGACCTTTCACCGGGTTCCAGTTCATTCTGGTCCTACGCCATGCTAGAGTGTTGCGACCCACTCCACGATCACATGAAGTGGAGACATGTGGGTCTCATGAACAGGTGTTCCCTGTGACCTTTCACCGGGTCCCAGTTGAATCTGGTCATACGCCGTGCTCGAGTGTTGCAACCCACTCCACTATCACATGAAGTGGAGACGTGTGGGTCTCCAGAACAGGTGTTCCCTGTGACCTTTCAACGGGTGCCAGTTGATTCTGGTCCTACGCCGTGCTAGAGTGTTGCAACCCACTCCACGATCCCATGAAGTGGAGACGTGTGGGTCTCCAGAACAGTTTTTCCCTGTGACCTTTCACTGGGTCCCAGTTGATTCTGGTCCTACGCCGTGCTAGAGTGTTGCAACCCACTCCACGATCACATGAAGTGGAGACCTGTGGGCCTCCAGAACAGGTGTTCCCTGTGACCTTTCACCGGATCCCAGTTGATTCTGGTCCTACGCCGTGCTAGAGTGTTGCAACCCACTCCACGATCACATGTAGTGGAGACGTGTGGGTCTCCAGAACAGGTGTTCCCTGTGACCTGTGACCTTTCACCGGGTCCCAGTTGATTCTGGTCCTACGCCGTGCTAGAGTGTTGCAACCCACTCCATGATCACATGGAGACGTGTGGGTCTCCAGAACAGGTGTTCCCTGTGACCTTTCACCAGGTCCCAGTTGATTCTGGTCCTACGCCGTGCTTGAGTGTTGCAACCCACTCCACTATCACATGAAGTGGAGACGTGTGTGTCTCCAGAACAGGTGTTCCCTGTGACATTTCACTGGGTCCCAGTTGACTCTGGTCCTACGTCGTGCTAGAGTGTTCCAACCCACTCCACAATCACATTAAGTGGAGACGTGTGTGTCTCCAGAAAACGTTTTCCCTGTGACCTTTCACCGGGTCCCAGTTGCTTCTGTTCCTACGCCATGCTAGAGTGTTGCAACCCACTCCACGAACACATGAAGTGGAGATGAGTGGGTCTCCAGAACAGGTGTTCCCTGTGACCTTTCACTGGGTTCCAGTTGATTCTGGCCCTATGCTGTGCTAGAGTGTTGCAACCCACTCCACGATCACATGAAGTAGAGAGGTGTGCGTATCCAGAACAGGTGTTCCCTGTGACCTTTCACCGGGTCCCAATTGATTCTGGACCTACGCCGTGCTAAAGTGTTGCAACCGACTCCACGATCCCATGAAGTGGAGACGTGTGGGTCTCCAGAACAGGTGTTCCCTGTGACCTTTCACCGGGTTCCAGTTCATTCTGGTCCTACGCCATGCTAGAGTGTTGCGACCCACTCCACGATCACATGAAGTGGAGACGTGTGGGTCTCATGAGCAGGTGTTCCCTGTGACCTTTCACCGGGTCCCAGTTGAATCTGGTCGTACGCCGTGCTCGAGTGTTGCAACCCACTCCACTATCACATGAAGTGGAGACGTGTGGGTCTCCAGAACAGGTGTTCCCTGTGACCTTTCAACGGGTGCCAGTTGATTCTGGTCCTACGCCGTGCTAGAGTGTTGCAACCCACTCCACGATCACATGGAGACGTGTGGGTCTCCAGAACAGGTGTTCCCTGTGACCTTTCACCAGGTCCCAGTTGATTCTGGTCCTACACCGTGCTTGAGTGTTGCAACCCACACCACTATCACATGAAGTGGAGACGTGTGGGTATCCAGACCAGGTGTTCCCTGTGACCTTTCACTGGGTCCCAGTTGATTCTGGTCCTACGCCGTGCTAGAGTGTTGCAACCCACTCCACGATCACATGAAGTAGAGACGTGTGTGTCTCCAGAACAGGTTTTCCCTGTGACCTTTCACCGGGTCCCAGTTGATTCTGGTCCTACGCCATGCTAGAGTGTTGCAACCCACTCCACGATCACATGAAGTGGAGTGTGTGGGTCTACAGAACAGGTGTTCCCTGTGACCTTTCACTGGGTCCCAGTTGATTCTGGTCCTACGCCGTGCTAGAGTGATGCAACCCACTCCACGATCACATGAAGTAGAGACGTGTGCGTCTCCAGAACAGGTGTTCCCTGTGACCTTTCACCGGGTCCCAATTGATTCTGGACCTACGCCGTGCTAAAGTGTTACAACCCACTCCACGATCCCATGAAGTGGAGACGTGTGGCTCTCCAGAACAGGTGTTCCCTGTGACCTTTCACCGGGTCCCAGTTGATTCTGGTCCTACGCCGTGCTTGAGTGTTGCAACCCACTCCACTATCACATGAAGTGGAGACGTGTGGGTATCCAGAACAGGTGTTCCTTGTGACCTTTCAACGGGTCCCAGTTGATTCTGGTCCTACGCCGTGCTAGAGTGTTGCAACCCACTCCATGATCACATGGAGACGTGTGGGTCTCCAGAACAGGTGTTCCCTGTGACCTTTCACCAGGTCCCAGTTGATTCTGGTCCTACGCCGTGCTTGAGTGTTGCAACCCACTCCACTATCACATGAAGTGCAGACGTGTGGGTCTCCAGAACAGGTGTTCCCTGTGACCTTTAACTGGGTCCCAGTTAAATCTGGTCCTACGCCGTGCTAGAGTGTTGCAACCCACTCCACGATCACATGAAGTGGAGACGTGTGGGTCTCCAGAACAGGTGTTCCCTGTCACCTTTCACTGGGTCCCAGTTGATTCTGGTCCTACGTCGTGCTAGAGTGTTGCAACCCACTCCACGATCACATGAAGTGGAGACGTGTGTGTCTCCAGAACAGCTTTTCCCTGTGACCTTTCACCGGGTCGCAGTTGCTTTCGGTCCTACGCCATGCTAGTGTGTTGCAACCCACTCCACGATCACATGAGGTGGAGATGTGTGGGTCTCCAGAACAGGTGTTCCCTGTGACCTTTCACTGGGTCCCAGTTGATTCTGGTCCTACGCCGTGCTAGAGTGTTGCAACCCACTCCACGATCACATGAAGTAGAGACGTGTGCATCTCCAGAACAGGTGTTCCCTGTGACCTTTCACCGGGTCCCAATTGATTCTGGACCTACGCCGTGCTAAAGTGTCCCAACCCACTCCACGATCCCATGAAGTGGAGACGTGTGGGTCTCGAGAACAGGTGTTCCCTGTGACCTTTCACCGGGTCCCAGTTGATTCTGGTCCTACGCCGTGCCAGAGTGTTGCAACCCACTCCACGATCACATGAAGTGGAGATGTGTGGGTCTCCAGAACAGGTGTTCCCTGTGACCTTTCTCCGGGTCCCAGTTGATTCTGGTCCTACGCCGTGCTTGAGTGTTGCAACCCATTCCATGCTCACATGGAGACGTGTGGGTCTCCACAAACAGGTGTTCCCTGTGACCTTTAACCAGGTCCCAGTTGATTCTGGTCCTACGCCGTGCTTGAGTGTTGCAACCCACTCCACTATCACATGAAGTGCAGACGTGTGGGTCTCCAGAACAGGTGTTCCTTGTGACCCTTCACTGGGTCCCAGTTGATTCTGGTCCTACGCCGTGCTAGAGTGTTGCAACCCACGCCATGATCACATGAAGTGGAGACATGTGGGTCTCCAGAACAGGTGTTCCCTGTGACCTTTCACCGGGTCCCAGTTGATTCTGATCCAACGCCATGCTAGAGTGTTGCAACCCGCTCCACGATCACATGAAGTGGAGACGTGTCGGTCTCCAGAACAGGTGTTTCCTGTGACATTTCACCGGGTCCCAGTTGATTCTGGTCCTACGCCGTGCTGGAGTGTTGCTACCCACTCCACGATCACATAAAGTGGAGACGTGTGGGTCTCCAGAACAGGTGTTCCCTGTGACCATTCACCGGGTCCCAGTTGATTCTGGTCCTACGCCGTGTTAGAGTGTTGCAACCCACTCCACGATCACATGAAGTGGAGACGTGTAGGTCTCCACAACAGGTGTTCCCTTGTGACTTTTCACCAGGTCCCAGTTGAATCGTGTCCTACGCCGTGCTTGAGTGTTGCAACCCACTCCACGGTCACATGAAGTGGAGACGTGTGGGTCTCCAGAACAGGTGTTCCCTGTGACCTTTCACTGGGTCCCAGTTGATTCTGGTCCTATGTCGTGCTAGAGTGTTGCAACCCACTCCACGATCACATGAAGTGGAGACGTGTGTGTCTCCAGAACAGGTTTTCCCTGTGATCTTTCACCGGGTCCCAATTGATTCTGGACCTACGCCATGCTAAAGTGTTGCAACCCACTCCACGATCACATGAAGTTGAGACGTGTGGGTCTCCAGAACAGGTGTTCCCTGTGACCTTTCACCGGGTTCCAGTTGATTCTGGTCCTACGCCGTGCTGGAGTGTTGCAACCCACCCCACAATTACATGAAGTGGAGACGTGTGGGTCTCATGAACAGGTGTTCCCTGTGACCTTTCACCGGGTCTCAGTTGAATCTGGTCGTACGCCATGCTTGAGTGTTGCAACCCACTCCACTATCACATGAAGTGCAGACGTGTGCGTCTCCTGAACAGGTGTTCCCTGTGACCTTTCAACGGGTGCCAGTTGATTCTGGTCCTACGCCGTGCTAGAGTGTTGCAACCCACTCCACGATCACATGGAGACGTGTGGGTCTCCAGAACAGGTGTTCCCTGTGACCTTTCACCAGGTCCCAGTTGATTCTGGTCCTACGCCATGCTAGAGTGTTGCAACCCACTCCTCTATCACATGAAGTGCAGACGTGTGGGTCTCCAGAACAGGTGTTCCCTGTGACCTTTCACTGGGTCCCAGTTAATTCTGGTCCTACGCCGTGCTAGAGTGTTGCAACCCACTCCACGATCACATGAAGTGGAGACGTGTGGGTCTCCAGAACAGGTGTTCCCTGTCACTTTCCACTGGGTCCCAGTTGACTCTGGTCCTACGTCGTGCTAGAGTGTTGCAACCCACTCCACGATCACATGAAGTGGAGACGTGTGTGTCTCCAGAACAGGTTTTCCCTGTGACCTTTCACCGGGTCCCAGTTGATTCTGGTCCTACGCCGTGCTTGAGTGTTGCAACCCACTCCATGGTCACATGGAGACGTGTGGGTCTCCAGAACAGGTGTTCCCTGTGACCTTTCACCAGGTCCCAGTTGATTCTGGTCCTACGCCGTGCTTAAGTGTTGCAACCCACTCCACTATCACATGAAGTGCAGACGTGTGGGTCTCCAGAACAGGTGTTCCCTGTGTCCTTTCACTGGGTCCCAGTTAATTCTGGTCCTACGCCGTGCTAGAGTGTTGCAACCCACTCCACGATCACATGAAGTAGAGACGTGTGCGTCTCCAGAACAGGTGTTCCCTGTTACCTTTCACCGGGTCCCAATTGATTCTGGACCTACGCCATGCTAAAGTGTTGCAACCCACTCCACGATCCCATGAAGTGGAGACGTGTGGGTCTCCAGAACAGGTGTTCCCTGTGACCTTTCACCGGGTCCCAGTTGATTCTGATCTTACGCCGTGCCAGAGTGTTGCAACCCACTCCACGATCACATGAAGTGGAGACCTGTGGGTCTCCAGAACAGGTGTTCCCTGTGACCTTTCACCGGGTCCCAGTTGATTCTGGTCCTACGCTGTGCTAGAGTGTTTCAACCCACTCCACAATCACATGAAGTGGAGACGTGTGGGTCTCCAGAACAGGTGTTCCCTGTGACCCTTCACTGGGTCCCAGTTGATTCTGGTCCTACGCGATACTAGAGTGTTGCAACCCACGCCATGATCACATGAAGTGGAGATGTGTGGGTCTCCAGAACAGGTGTTCCCTGTGACCTTTCACCGGGTCCCAGTTGATTCTGATCCTACGCCATGCTAGAGTGTTGCAACCCCCTCCACGATCACATGGAGACGTGTGGGTCTCCAGAACAGGTGTTCCCTGTGACCTTTCACCGGGTCCCAGTTGATTCTGGTCCTACGCCGTGCTAGATTGTTGCAACCCACTCCACGATCACATGAAGTGGAGACGTGTGGGTCTCCAGAACAGGTGTTCCCTGTGACCATTCACCGGGTCCCAGTTGATTCTGGTCCTACGCCGTGCTAGAGTGTTGCAACCCACTCCACGATCACATGAAGTGGAGACGTGTGGGTCTGCAGAACACAAGTTCCCTGTGACCTTTCACCGGGTCCCAGTTGATTCTGGTCCTACGCTGTGCTAGAGTGTTGCAACCCACTCCACTATCACATGAAGTGGTGACGTGTGGGTCTCCAGAACAGGTGATCCCTGTGACCTTTCACCAGGTCCCAGTTGATTCTGGTCCTACGCCGTGCTTGAGTGTTGCAACCCACTCCACGATCACATGAAGTGGAGACGTGTGGGTCTCCAGAACAGGGTGTTCCCTGTGACCTTTCACCGGGTCCCAGTTGATTCTGGTCCTATTCCAAGGTAGTCTGTTGCTTGTCTTTTGGTTTCATGGATTAATGAGTCATGGCAACTTGAGTTTGAACACAGTTTCCATTATTCAGACCTCGACGGTCCATGTTGACACTGTGGCTATAACCATTATTTATGTGGAAGAAAGGTTATTTGTTGTGCTGATAATACTGATAATGAAAGTACCCCAAAGGTGAAATTTTAATGAAATAATCACTCAAGGACAGAGTCAAGGTGTCAATTGTGTAACAATTTCCGTTTCCTACAATGTCTTAATGAAACTATGTCGTAATCATGAAGTTTGGACTGGTTCTGGTTTCTTAGGTTCTTTTGTCTAGATGGCATTTTTCTCTGTTTGAATTTCTCACCAGACTCTCTCTAAAGAAATTACACAATTAACAGTACATTTGTATCTAGTATTAGTTGCTTCTGAGTGGCAAAGCTTTCTTATTTATACTATCACTGAGGTCTGCTTTTAACTCATATTTCGACGATAATTCTCGCCACAGATCCGATAGCTTGCAAGATAGAATGAGGTTGGGCTCAGCGAGGATAGTGACAGACATAAGTGAAACGAAGTTGCCACATGGTGATAGGTGAAACTTTCGCCGTTTTTGATGACCTGGATGTGTCAAAATCTCCGCGTTTTGGGCCTAACGGTCGAATGCGGACGACCGAGAGCCGTGCAGTGTCTGCCAGTGGGGAATGGAGGCGCAGGTGGAGAACAATGGTCGAAGTTTCCGACGTAATTGAGATGCGTTTCAGTCGGCAGGAAGCTCAGCCGAGGTGGTGGTACAGCGGATAGCCCTTCATGACTTCATACTTTTGTAACCCGTAGTCGAAACGCGATTACTGTTTTTATTTTATTTATCTACACGTGTCGGTAGAAGCGTTGCTATACGAAGTTATGAGATACAGGGGCGTTATATTAACTGTAAAATTACAACAGGGTCTCACAAGTGTCACACATTCAGTATATAATATACGTGTGTATCGTATTCTTAAATTTCAGTGTCATATCAGAACTTATATTTTGCTCTTACGTTCATTCTTCTGAACTATTTGCTGCTTCCCTTTGTATGATTCCGAATAGTAACGTTCGAAACATAGAAATTCCGTACACCGTGAGCATCGCGCAAAGGCAGTTTTGCCACGGTCACATTTCTTCGTATGAATCTCACTCGGAAAAGGAACTTCGTTAACACTGCTGAAGATTTATCGCTTTGGTATTAATTTCGCGGCAGCACATGCATAAAGGTTTTCCAAAAACTGACACTTGCAGTTGGTGATGTATCTGTGAACGGATTTTTACTGCATCGTGTCTACTTGTGATATCCCTTGGCCGTGTTGTGCATTTCCGCAGTTTTCGGAGGAAGTGTTTTGTTTGCCGGTAGGAATATACGTCACTGACTTCACTGAGTGGCGTACACCTACGAGGAATAACTTTCAACGGAAAGGTTGGCACTCCATCTTCGTTCAGAAGTAACGAAGGATCGCTCTGATAGGTAAGGGAAAAACAATAATGTTAAGTCGTGGACAAAACGAGCGAGACCCCTCGCCTTTTCGTTATGCTGATCCGCACAGCTTTAAAGTCTGCTACACAGCATAACAGGCAAGGCGACGAAGTGCTACCAACATACTATGCACAGGCGTGAAATTGACAAACTATCTGAACTTTTTTAGGATGTTTCCAAAAGTTTGTAAGCCTATATTAATTCTGATTAGTGTGTTAAATACAACAGGTAAATATAAGACAGAACTGAAAGAATAAACGCTAATTAGTATGAACTGTACAAAAAAAATGAATTTCAACTTATCGACATAACATAACTGTTTTACTAAGGCAAGAACCCCAGATCGTTACGAATTAGCAAAATATTATCCGCTTTCGGCCGTGAAACGGTCTGTGTCAACGTTCAGACCAGTCATACTGGATTACCGTTGCTGACCTACCATGAAAGTGTGCAAATTTAGCAATGCGTGAAGATTCATAACGAAATTCAGTTAAAAATCATTCAGTGCCGCCGGCCGCTGTGGCCGCGCGGTTAAAGGCGCTTCAGTCTGGAACCGCGTGACCGCTACGGTCGCAGGTTCGAATCCTGCCTCGGGCATGGATGTGTGTGATGTCCTTCGGTTAGTTAAGTTTATTTTGTTCTAAGTTCTAGGCGACTAATGACCTCAGAAGTTAAGTCGCGTAGTGCTCAGAGCCATTTGAACCATTCAGTGCCACACTTCAGTCAATTCCATTATTGACAGAAGCGGAAAAAGTACGCAGTAACATGTATGAAATTCTACAAGAGTGTCATATTGACATCCACAGGGCGCCATTACAGAATAAAGGTAGCGAGGAAACGTATTGGGGGCGAGGGAATATCTTAAAATTGCTTTACTGATATTCTACCTGCCTCCATCGAGATTAGAACCGAAAACAAACCAGACCTTCCTTTCACAACGCTAGCAGACAACCCAGCAAACAGCCCTCTATTATTACCCCAGACATGAATAAGCCGGCAATTTTGCAATGAAACTGGCAAAATGACTCGCTTTCCGCGCCCGGGTTCCCGGGTTCGATTCCCGGCAGGGTCAGGGATTTTCTCTGCCTCGTGATGACTGGGTGTTGTGTGATGTCCTTAGGTTAGTTAGGTTTAAGTATTTCTAAGTTCTAGGGGACTGATGACCATAGATGTTAAGTCCCATAGTGCTCAGAGCCATTTGAATCATTTTTTTGGCAAAATGATCTGCAGTTTCTGTTGCACAGAGCTTTCTGGACTCAAAAACATGAATTTTCTACCGTTATGTCACCGCTTATGTGACAATCATTCGGGATGTTTATCGAAATAACAAAATACTGTTATTAGAGAGTAAATTTAATAGGATAATTCTGCACCACCCCAGTAAATCAACGGCTACATAGCTGCCAAACGTATTCTACACGGTTTCAAATTCTCCACTAGACTCGCCACAGCCAGAAAACGTTCATTAACCGAAGTGTTTCTTAAGCTAGCTAACAGTGGGAACGTTCGCACTTCTAAAACGCGGTGGCATTAATACTGGGATGTGAATTACCACGTGTATAGGCAAATGGATTCTATTTGCATTCCTGTAAACGTGATTTGGATCGAAAGCGTAGCTACGATTAATATGCTGATGTATCGACTGCAAGTAGCACATTTCGAATAAAGTGTAGGTGGTGTTATTTATGCGGCCCTTATCTTCAGTAACTGTCGTAGCTGTTTTCGTTGTTAGGATTTCGTCACCTAAACCGGTAAATACGGAACCCTACTAGTCTCACTTTCTTGACCGTGTATCGGTCTACCCAACCCCTAAAACCCGTTTACTTCCAGAACGGGTGGACATAATAAGCGGTAATGTAACGCACTTCTTGCGGTAACCGTTCGCTTGGTGGTGTAAAAAAGTGAGCCTCTATGTCAAAGCAATCTAAAGATACGGCCGTTTATGTAAAGAAAATTTCCGTGAAAGGTCAAAAATGGCTTCAAGGACTATGCGAACAAACTGCTTAGGTCATCAGCCCCTAGACCTAGAATTACTTAAACTAGCTAGCCTAAGGACATCACAGACATCTATGCCCGAGGTAGGATTCCAACCTGCGACTGAAGCAGCCGTGCGGTTCGTGACTGAAGCGCTGGAACCGCTCGGCCACCGCACCCGGCTAAACCCCATTCACCTCATGTATAATGATAATATATACTGTCTAGTGAGGATAAACTGTATTCGCCAGCAACTCAGATCGTTTGATTACGGAACTTTTACAAAGCTACATTCAAACTTTGTTCGAAGTCGTCTGAAATATCCATTTATAACACCCTAGGAACGTCGTATGCGATATCCACTTCTGAAGACGCTGGCAGATACTGCAGTACCATAACAAGTAGGTAAGAATTTATTGTTATTGGTCCATGCATGACACTTTATTTCAATATCAATTTAACGCGTCTAGGTGTTCGTATATGGCTGAAAATAATTCACAAAAAGTAAATAAACAGCAAACAACTTCGATGTTCAAATCAAATGAAAGTCACATGTCGCAATTACAACATAATTTCGTTGTTACATCTACATGACTACATCAACAGGATTTCTTTGCAATCCAGACTTACGTGCCTGGCAGAAGGTTCGGACTATTTCTCTACCGTCCCACCCATTAAGAGTGTGCGGGAAAAAGGAGCACTTAAATCTTTTCTTGCGAGCCTTGAATTACATTATTACTATCGTTTCTTCCTGTGTAAGTTCCCAACGAAATAATGTTTTGGCATTCAGAACAGATGTTGGTGATTGAAATTTCGTGAAAAGATCTTGCGGCAACGACAAACGCTTTTGTTTTCATGAATGTTACCCCAACTCGATTATGAAATCTGGGACCCTCTCTCCCCTGTTTCGTGACATTACAAATCGTGCTACCGTTCCTTGGACATTTTTGCGGGCGCAGTCAATCACGTCTGTCAAGGATATTATAGCAGTGGACGGACAAACGTAGTGTAGGCAGTGTTTTCAGTTGGCCTGTTGCGTATTCTTGGTGTGCGGCCAATAAAACGCAGTCATTCGTTTGCCTTCCCCACAAAAGTATGTTTTCGATCGTTCCAATTTAAGTTTTACTGGGTACTGAGATGATTAGACAGTATTTCGACTTGTGTTTTGTCATGTAACGGAAAGTTAATAATTGTTACTGGACGCAGCTTTTGTTTTTAATGCATTCCTCATTCAACAGAGTACACTCCTTCTACACCACACATAACTGTTTCAAAGTATTAAATTGTTACCGATGTCAACAAGTTGCAGTGGTCATCTAAACTTGCCGTTTTGAAACAAAGGAAAATGTTACAGCGAAATATGGCAACTAAGAAACGGACTATCCAAATAAACAAGCATTTCCGGTTCAAGTCGTTGCAGTAGTTCTACTACACAGTAATTCAGAATAAAGGATGACAGCCAGAAACAGTTGCAGGATAGAATTTTTTTATTAAAATTTTAATAAAAAAAATTTTTTATTAAAATTTTAATAAAAAAAATTCTATCCTGCAACTGTTTCTGGCTGTCATCCTTTATTCTGAAGAATTTTAACAGTTGCTGCTGCAGCCATGTTTAAAATCTTGCTACACAGTAATGTAAATTAGGAGCAAAGTCCATTAGTAGATCGTTATCAGGAAAACCAGCCCCCACAATGCAAAGTGCCACTACAAGAAAGAAAGTTTCCAAACACGTCAATGAGTAGTCGAGGAAAGTGGACGCTTTCTGTCTACTGAATCCCGACGCATGCCACTTACGAGGGGACACGCCAAGTGTCATACCCCGATCTTGCTGAAACTTCGCTCAGTGAAAGAGGGGACAAAAATAAGCGAACACGTGTCTCGGCTTATCTGCTTACGCTCTACCGCTTCTGAGAAAGCGACGGTCAAAGTTTTCAATGCGCTGTTGCTATAGTGTAGATACCTCTTAGCGGGTAAGGATTCAACTGAAGCGGTGGCTCTGTGGCTACCATAACCACTTTTGAACTTTGCGCTGCGAGTTCGAACCCCGGCTTTTCCTTCTTTCTCCCCCTCACTCTCTGAATTATCTACGAATGTTTATTCCAATTTATGTTGAAACACTGTTGTCGTTATTAGTCAGTTAATTTACTGTGTAAAGAAATAAGTTAAAAAGGGGACACATAGTGCGTAGTGGGGCGATCACCCTGTTGAAGAAATAATTCAGAGGCCAACATCGCTTAAATACTGTTTACTGGATAACCGGTTTCAACACACTAAAGGTGCCATCATCGGATCTGAATGTAGATTAACATTTATAAACCATTTGGATATAACGATACATGAGGCAGACCAGATGATTTTAGATTAGCTTGTCTCATTCGTTTATTATATTTTTAATTCATCAATTACACATAAAGTTAATCGGCGAATAATGACAACATTATTTCAACACAAATTAGAAAAAAAACCTTCATAGATAATTCTGATAGAGAGGCAGGAAAAAATAATAATAAAAAAACCCAATATGTTCTCGAACACGGGAATCAAAGTTAAGAAGAAACGACGGTAGCCACTGAGACACCGCTTCAATTGCGTTCTCGGCTGCAGAAGGTATCTACACTATAGCAACAGCGCGTTGATAACTTTGACCGTCGTTTTCTCGGAAACGGTCGAGTGTCTGCAGATAAGTCGAAACACATGTTCTCTTATTTTGTCCTCTCCTTCACTGAGAAAAGTTTCCGGACAATCAGCCTATGACACCTGGCGAGTTCCCCTCGTTAGTCGAGTCGCTTCTTACGCCCGGCGAGAATTATGTATGCCTCAGAGTAAACTGCGCCACTTGGAAACACGGCGAGCGGGGATAAACACGTTTTCCTTCTTATAAGGCAACCTTCTACAGCTAAAATTCAAGAAGAGTTCTTCAGGTTGCCTCAAATATTTCAGAAATGTTTCTTGCGTTAGGCCTGCCGCATATGCAAAACGTAAACATTTCATTTCATGGAATATTTATCAGGATAAGACGGTCCCTTCTGAGAAAAATTACAGATTCTAAGTTGCTCCACCATGTAATGACACGGGTACGGGCTTACGATATCTCGTTTATGCCATCGATTTCCATGTTACACATACTTGGCCACTGCATTGTGGCTGCCATCGTGGAGGAGGCAGTCTGTTTCCTGCTAGCGCTGTTTCCGCAGCAGATATTAACCGCGACGAATCATTCAGTCAACGCTAAATGCCACATCTGACCGAGGAAGACCAGGGCGCTATAATAGCACTCCATGCAGAGGGATCTTCAGATGGCTATATAGCAAGAACTATGGGTCTTCACAAGTCGACGGTAGCCAGGTGGATCAGACGACAGGAAGAGAGTGGTAACCTGAATGGGAGGCCTCATGGCCGTCGCCGCAAAACAACAGCAGTTCCGGATCAGCAGATACGCCGTTTCAGTGAGAACCACCCATTTGACAAAAAGGTGTAACATCTGCAACACAACGTTTACTTTTGGTATAACAGAGGGGTGAATGCAGAGCAGCTAGAAAGATTTGAACTGCGTTTGGAGCGAGTGCTTTTGGGAAATGTGGTTTACCCAGTCTATCATAAGATGAGAGTCGTAGTCGGATATCCACATTAAGACTGCCTGGCTGAATCCGATTACAACGATCTGGTATCAAAATGAAATTACAGAAATCGTATAATTTGAACGTCTGTATTGCAACAATGCTGCGCACATAAATTCCTATGATGTAATCTAACATCATAAATAAAGAGAGGGAAATGAATTAGGCGTCCTTTGTCTTCCGTAACATCAAATATATTTTAGTTATCCTATCTTAAAAGAACTGCGCAGAAAATCATTCACCAGAAGTAAATAACTTGTTAGCAACATCAGATGATATTAACAGCTTGCCGGCGCGGGTTAGCCGTGCTTTCAACGGCGTCATATCGCGGATCGCACGGCTGCTTGCGCCGTCAGTTCGAATCCTTCCCCGGGCATGGATGTGTGTTAGGTTAGGTTGGTTTAAGTAGTTCTAGGTCTAGGGGCTGATGACATAAGCATTTTGGTCGCATAGTTCTTGGAGCCATTTTTTGACTTTTCACGGCAATTTTCTGTACATAAACGGCCATATCTTTAGATTGCTTTGACATAGAAGCTCACTTTTTTACACCACCAAGGGACCGGTTACTGCATGAAGTGCGATATATTTCCGCTTATTATGTCTACCCGTTCTGGAGGTAAACGGGTTTTAACGTTTGGGTAGGCCGATAGACGGTCAAGAAAGTGAGACTAGTAGGGTTCCGTTTATACTGGTTTAGGTGACGAAATCTTAACAACGGAAACAGCTACGACAGCGACTGAAGATAAGGGCCGCATAAATAGCACCCCCTACTCTTTATTCAAATGTTCTAGTTACAGTCGATACATCAGCATATTAATCGTAGCTACGCTTTCGATCCAAATCACGTTTACAGGAATGCAAATAGAATCCATTTGCCAATACACGTGGTAATTCACATCCCAGTATTAATGCCACCGCGTTTTAGAAGTGCGAACATTCCCATTGTTAGCTAGCTTAAGAAACACTTCGGTTAATGAACGTTTTCTGGCTGTGGCGAGTCTAGTGGAGAATTTGAAACCGTGTAGAATACGTTTGGCAGCTATGTAGCCGTTGATTTCCTGGGGTGGTGCAGAATTATCCTATTAAATTTACTCTCTAATAACAGTATTTTGTTATTTCGATAAACATCCCGAATGATTGTCACATAAGCGGTGACATAACGGTAGAAAATTCATGTTTTTGAGTCCAGAAAGCTCTATGTAACAGAAACTGCAGATCATTTTGCCATTTACATTGCGAAATTGCCGGCTTATTCATGTCTGGGGTAATAATAGAGGGCTGTTTGCCTGGGTTGTCTGCTAGCGTAGTGAAAGGAAGGTCTGGTTTGTTTTCGGTTCTAATCTCGATGGAGGCAGGTAGAATATCAGTAAAGCAATTTTAAGATATTCTCGCGCCCCCAATACATTTTATCGCTACCTTTATTCTGTATTGGCGCCCTGTGGATGTCAATATGACGATCTTGTAGAATTTCATACATGTTACTGCGTACTTTTTCCGCTTCTGTCAATAATGGAATTGACTGAAGTGTGGCACTGAATGATGTTTAACTGAATTTCGTTATGAATCTTCACGCATTGCTAAATTTGCACACTTTCATGGTAGGTCAGCAACGGTAATCAAGTATGACTGGTCTGAACGTTGACGCAGACCGTTTCGCGGCCGAATGCGGATAATATTTTGCTAATTCGTAACGATCTGGGGTTCTTTGTCTTACTAAAACAGTTATGATATGTCGATAAGTTGAAATTCATTTTTTGGTACATTTCATACCAATTAGCGTTTCTTCTTTCAGTTCTGTCTTATATTTACGTGTTGTGTTTAACACACTAATCAGCATCAATATAGTCTTACAAATTATTGAAAACAGCCTAAAAAACTTCAGATAGTTTGTCAATTTCACGCCTGTGCATAGTATGTTGGTAGCACTTCGTCGCCTTGCCTGTTATGCTGTGTAGCAGACTTTAAAGCCGTGCGGATCAGCATAACGAAAAGGCGAGGGGTCTCGCTCGTTTTGTCCACGACTGTACTTTCGAACATGAGGTGCAGAAGTGTTAGTACGTGATGTTAGCCACTGCGCGACTGCGCCACTGCTTCAGTAGAACGTATTACACCCTAAAAGGCTCATAAAATACCTCGAAAACTTTGACCATCGTTTTGTCAGAAATGGTCGATTACCTGCGGATGAGCCAAGATACGTGTGCACTTATTTTGACCCCTCTTCCACTCAGCAAAATTCCTGGAAAATATGGTAATGGCACTTGCCGTGTTCTCTTCGTGTCTGCACCCCCGTTCATTCCTTCAACCAGAAAAAGAACCTTGCCAGAACCATGATCGAACCCGGATCCTCGGAACAGCAACCAGACGCAATTAATGCTAAGCTTCGCAGGTGGATACCTAGGTACGGAGTTGACTTAAATTACATGTTTCTTCTACTGTTGAGTTTTGTGACGAAGTAGAATCTCTGACTGTTACGTTCTTGTTATAGGATTTCACTGTCACCTTTGATTGTCAAATTATTCTTCATAACATTTGTATTGCAGTTTCGGCCGTGCGGCAATTATCAAGTGGAGAGCTGTGAAAATTCTGCTTCAGGACTTGTCATAACTTTAAAAGATAGCTTACAGCTATATGTTTTTAAGTTGTTGGCGTGTAGCCGACTGAAGTATAATGTTCGCATTATTCCTCCTGATAATAGTCACACAGACAAAATTACAATAGTTGATTTTATGAATAAAATTTTTGTAATCAAAGGCGCCCGTGATATCCTTAAAATAATATGTGCGTGTGGACACTCCCCAAGGGACGTTAATCAGTCTTACTCTTTATCTGATAACGAAAATGATGTCGATCTCTTGAAATAGTTATTCTATTTTTTGTACATGTTGAATTACTTAGCACCCATTTCCTATTTACAGATGCACTAAAACTAACAATGTTTAGTTAGAGCTGTTGTTATAGTTGTATTTTATTATAATTCCAAAAAGAAGCAAAATTTTGAACTTGTAGAATACCACAGACATACATAACTGACAGTTACATTTACTCACAAATATATTTTTTACAAAATAATTAATACATTAATGATTGTAACAAATAAGGATCACTTTATTCTTTTTGTTTCACACAAGAAATTCCTATAAGAACGTAGTTTTTCGCGGCGACGTTCTTGTATAAATGTTATACTGATTTCTTGCCACGTCAGATTTGTATGTAAACTCAAACTTCCGACGATTTCTTCTTTCGTTATTGTTATAAATTATCTGTGGATAGCATGGTTCTTCATTTAGTTGGACGAATTTTGTCATGGCAACGTTACGACGTCACGGAATTTCCATATGCTACCAGAGATTACGTCGATGGCTGTGCGTTATATCGATGCAGATTCCGTTAGATGGTGAATAAACAGTTTATATCCTTACTGCCTTACGACATCAAGTATCCGATGCTGCACTAAGGGTATAAATAATGTCCCGATTAAAGCTGTTGTTACCGTTGTGATCTGAACGGCTTCTTTGATGACGGAATCACAATAGGTAGATGCATAGGATAAGATTTTCTTTTCATCGATAATAATAGCAGGTTTGTTGTGAGGCACATTTGTCGGAAACGCGATATATAATGTGGCGTTGGTGCTCTGTGTAGGGTTCTGAAACTGTCCGTATTGACAAACCAATATAACTACTACCGCAACCAGGAAAAATTTTATAAATTCCGGGAACATTGACACTAAGACTACAGTTTCCTGGGCACAACATCTATTCACTTCTCTTGTATGTTTGGGAAGTGGATTGAATAGCGTGTCTGCCACGATTCTGCCCTTTCTTTATGAAGACCCGAATGAGTGCCACAGACTGATAATCTTGTGATGGTTATCTCCGTGTTTTCGTTGCTTGGGGATGGCTAACTTAACATCCCGCGAATAATTTTTTCAGATGCCTGCTCTCGCAATTCAGTAAGTCCGTGTCAGAAACAGTTTCAGCTCTTCGTATCAGTGTGTTTAAAACAGTTTTCTTTCGTACTGGGTACTGAAACCTTTGACAACTGAGATGTGGTCAGTATTTACTGGCTTACCGTAAACAATGGCCGTGCCACCCATCTAATTTTCTTTCAAAAAACTGCCCAAAAATGATAATCTTCCTTCTTTCCCTATCACAACGGTGAAATTTATACAAATTTGCATTCTATTCATTTGATTAGTTAACAAGTAATGAGCTTCGATCCCATGCGGCCAGATCATAAAAATGTCGTAAGCATAGCGAAAGAAGCAAGGTGGGAGATGAGAAGCTGAATATAATGCGAGATCTACGAAACGCTACATAAAGGAATGAGACAATTGTACAATGGAGAACCCGTGATTATTTCGTCACTCATTTCACAAAATCAACCTACAAATCTGACACAGCAAGAAATCCGCGAACATTTATACAAGAAAATAATGTTGAAAACAGGCTGGTTCCTCATTATGACGGAGCCAGTGTATTCATGAAACATTTTAGTTGTTTAAAAAATTGTGTGTGACGTCATATATTGTCTTGTTTGGCTGAGCACTTGTGTGTGTGCACGTTGAGACTGTATTGTGTGGGCATGTCTTAGTGGTTGTCCTGTGTTTCTTTGCATTTCACGCATCCCGAATAGACATAAGAAAGGCTCCTGGGACACAGACGATAGGTAAGACAGTCTAGGAAGCTGATACTCTTTTACTGAACTTACCGTTAACGCTCACAAACACACGAACGCACACACACAAGGTGAATTCTCCAATGTTGTGTACGGCAGTCTGCTTGGGAGCACACATATCTGCTCACTGGATGGAAGGAGAAGTCTACATTTTCACAGCTACACATAGCGCTTTTATTGATTCCTGTGAAAGTACTGCGTTAAAAACATTTCTTTAACAAATTTGTGAGCTTGTACTAATGGATTTCCCGCACACAATATACACATGTTGAAACAGCTCTGCTGTGTTTCTGCACTGTTTATTATTAGACAAATAGTTGCTGTGTTCATGCACTCTTTGCTACTAGACAAATAGTTTTCTCTTTTTATCAAGACTGGAAATTTACTGGTGTAGTGTATGGTAGTTTGTCAAGCTTCGAATGCTTAATATGGTTCTCCTTTTCCTTTGTCGCTGATACCATTCCATTTTTATGCTTGCAAGCTGCTAGCCGTACTCACAAAACGATTTGTTGACTTAAAAGTTCGCTTTTCATCATAAGCCACATATCTGTAACTGCCGGCACATTTGAGCATAATATTTGTAGTAGACGCGTTATCTGATTTCTTTTCGAAGCATTCAAGCTATATTAAGCTCTAAAGGCTTTCTTCATGACGCTATAATATCACACTTTTATCTAGCTTTGTTTTTATATATTTTTCTTATCAGTAGCTCTTTCATGAAACTTCTATTTATCTTAGCACATATGTACATTTACTTTGTATTCATGACTTTTTCTCTTTGGTCAATGAAATTGAACGCTTTTGTAACATTACTGAGTCTTTGATAGTTCAATAAAAATCAAAAGTTTCGGTAACATCCTGTTATTGTCAATTTACCCTACAGATCTAGACTTGGCCGTAAAATTCCAAAACGCAAGGCTTCACGGACTACAAATGAATATTTTGGAAGAAAAGAGGTGTAAACTTAATAGAAATTTCAAACACACTCCGTGCTGCAATTGTAAACAACAGAAGCCTGAGAGTCGATGCTGCACTACCAACACTGTTAATACAAACTAAGAAATAAAATTACTACTTGTGCTTGAACTGAGCACCGATGTAAAAGTAAACGTTGGCCATGAATTACCTTTACACCATTAAACATAACTTTAAAACTAGAGTAGATATTAGCAACTGATCTTCAACTTGTAATACAACAACTCATGCAGTTTTGTTTTCTCATTATATGCGTCAATTTGTGCACTTCTAGCTGTATGGACAACCTGGAGTCTGGATTCAGGTTGTCTCCATGTACGCTCCAGAAACTCCATGGAAACGTGTTCAAGCGTATTGCGGATGCATGTTCTTGAAGTCCTGGAGGTTCTTAACTTTGATACGGTACAGCTGATCATTACTAAACCACATAGGAAGAGGTGTAGTGGTACGATGTCCGGTGATAGGGGTCGCCACCGAATAGGACCATCCCGTCCAATGCACTTATCCGGAAATATTTCATCCAGGAATTGACGGACATATAGTGACCATTGGGGGGATGACCGGTTTCCGGGAATAGGACGTCAGGTTAGAGGTGTTCGAGTTGTTGTAAGAAAGCCTTGTAGGAGTCTAGACAAACATCACTGTTGACGGTTGACTCGCTGATAAAGAATGGATCAAAGATGCAATGGTGCAACCATTCGCACGACACACAGATATTGACACACTCTCTGACCGTGTCATGTGTACCTTGAGGATATTCCGATCCCCATGTACGGTTCCGTTTTCTAGGTACATAAGTCGTTCGCTGAATCGAAGAAACTTTTTTTTCAAAAAGTATTTGTTTAAATGCGAACATTTTTAGGTTAGGCTTTACCGTGACTGTTACTGACATTAAATGAAACAACAAGTTTACTGTTACCACTCACCGTTTTATTTTATTTTTTCCACGACGCGTTTCGAAGGTTTAAACCTCCATCATCGGGTGGATTTACATTAGTTAGTATTACATATGTGTGTATGTTGTGTTACGATTTTGGAGGAACTTGTAGCACTGCCTCCAGTGGTCACAGATTCCTTTTTCTGTCGTAACACTTTGATACATGTGAAGTGTTACGACAGAAAAAGGAACCTGTGACCACTGGAGGCAGTGCCACAAGTTCCTCCAAAATCGTAACACAACATACACACGTATGTAATACTAACTAATGTAAATCCACCCGATGATGGAGGTTTAAACTTTCGAAACGCGTCGTGGAAAAAATAAAATAAAACGGTGACTGGTAACAGTAAACTTGTTGTTTCATTTAAAGTATTTGTTTGCTTCAGCCTTGGGTAGTATATCCAGTGCAAACTGTTCGCGCTGAGGTATGTCCGTCGGCTTTAGTGCCAGAAAAAACTGCACCTTGTAGGAATAAGATCTAACTTGTTATGCAAGATTTTATGGTCTGTTGATGTTGGCATTCCCAACTCTGTGTCCGACGTACGCACTGATTTTGCCGAACTCCTTGCAAACGCCTCCCGTATCTTCCCCACGTTGGCGGCTGAAGAATATTGCCGACCCTCCCCTTGCTTATGGACAACACTACCTGCTATCATAAATGAAGAATTCCGGGCACGAATAGATGATCGGGACGTTGCTCTCCTTCCACACAGTGTCCAAAAGGTTCGTTGCACTTTGGTATCGGGCTTGGTCTCTATAAACCAAACCACGCACTGGGCATTCTACTAAGGAGTCCACATTTTTCGTCATATGTGCGGCACATGGAAACGAAAAGAAACTTCATGAACTATCTTGCATCATGTTGAAGATCAGTTGCTATTATCTAGCGTAGTATAATGTTTAAAGACGCCCTGTAAACAGAAACATCGAATTTCATTTACTTGCTTCGTATTCTCATAGAACGGAGCAGCTTGGCACTGGTGCCTCTGAGGTTGAACACGGTAGTCCTATCTGGTTGCCCACTTAAACGGGGCAAGATGAAGAGACACTTGCAGCGTTGTTTATTTTCGTTGCTTATTTGGCACATTGTGACAGCCACGTGTGTGTGTTTGGCAGCCCGGACACGTGGTACAGCGCCAGCAGCTACGTGCAGAGCTACTCGCAGGAGCTGGACGACCGCCTCTACACCGACACCTCCTACTACCGGACCAACAAGCGCTCCAGGGGTGAGTAGCCGTCTCTCTTGCAATCCTAATGGTATCCAGTGTTTGGGAAAACTACTGACAAATACGAAGCACACAGGGTGTTTCACAACTAGTGCTGCAGTCTTCTAGGTGTTTTTTATAAGAACACGTGTTCGAAACCGTACCGTGAGGCTGTATAATAAGTGTGAAGATCGGATCACTTTCATATCTCCCTCTTCACAGCAAGCACACCGCGATCGTTTTTTCATACACACGATCCACAAACACTGGTTTGTACTGAATAATTAATACTGCCACCAGAATAAGTGTAAGGACATCTTCCGAGTTTATAGTAGTCAGATCCTCAAGACTCTTCACATGGCTCCGCAAGAAAATGTTTGTTTATTTATTTACAAGTCAAGTTCCGCAGGATCAAATTGAAGAGCAAATCTCCGAGGTCATGGAACGTGTCAGTACATGATATTACAACATAAAAGTGACAACAGATAAAATTAAAACCTTTATAAAGCCAGAAAAAGTCAAGCTATAAGTTTAAGTATATGCAATCAACAATAGAACAAAAATCAGATTAATTTTTAAAGGAACTCCTCGACATAATGTAAAGAGTGACCCATGAGGAAACGCTTCAAATGGTTCAAATGGCTCTGAGCACTATGGGACTTACATCTGAGGTCATCATTCGCCTAGAACTTAGAACTACTTCAACGTAACTAACCTAAGGACATCACACACATCCGTGCCCTAGGCAGGATTCGAACCTGCGATCGTAGCGGTCGCGCGGTTCCAGACTGTAGTGCCTAGAACCGCTCGGACACTCCGGCCCGCGGAAACGTTTCAGTTTTGATTTGAAAGCGTGTGGATTACTGCGCTAAGATTTTGGAATTCTAGTGGTAGCTTATTGAAAATGGATGCAGCATTATACTGCACACCTTTCTGTACAGGCCGTGCGGTTCTAGGCGCTCCAGTCCGGAGCCGCGCTGTTGCTACGGTCGCAGGTTCGAATCCTGCCTCGGGAATGGGTGTATGTGATGTCCTTAGGTTAGTTAGGTTTAAGTAGTTCTAAGTTCTAGGGGACTGATGACCACGGCAGTTGAGTCCCATAGTGCTCAGAGCCATTTTGAACCTTTCGGCACAAGAGTTAAGGAAGTCCGAACCAAATGCAGCTTTGATGTCTGCAGAGTGTTAACTGAGTGAAAGCTGATTATTCTTGGGAATAAGCTAATTGTTAAGAAAAAATGACAGTAAGGAATAGACATATTGAGAAACCAATGTTAAAGTACCCAGACTCGTGAACAGGGTCGGCACGAAGTTCGTGATCTTACACCACTCATTGTCCGAGCCGCCTGTTTCTGAGCCAAACATATCCTTTCAGAATGGCAAGAGTTACCCCAAAATATAATACCATACGACATAAGTGAATGAAAATAAACAAAGTAGACTAATACTCATGTCGAACGATTACTCACTTCAGATACTGTTCGAATAGTAAAAATGGCACCATATAGTCTCTGAACAAGAATCTGAACGTGGGATTTCCACCACAGTTTAGTATGTACCTGAACATTTTAACTGTTCAGTTTCACTAATCATATGCCCATTCTGTGAAATTAAAACGTCAGGTTATGTTGAATTGTGTGTTATAAACTGCAAATACTGAGTCTTACTGTGATTTAGCGTTAGTTTATTTTATACAAGCCATGAACTTACGTCATGAATTGCACTATTTGAAACCGAGCCAATGTTGCACACAACATCCTTTACTACCAAGCTAGTGTCATCAGCAAAAAGAATTTTTTTAGAGTTACCCGTAATACTGGAGGCCATACCATCTATGTAAATAAGGAACAGGGGCGGTCCCAACATAGATTCCTGGGGCACCGCCCACTTGACTGTACCCCACCCTGACCCCACATCACAGCCATTCTCAACACTGTGAATAATGACATTTTGGTGTCTGTTGCTAAAACTGAGTTAAAACTGTAGATCCAAGGAGATCGTCCACCGCGACCCATCTACTCGTACTTTCCGTAGTATGTACGGTTGAGATGTTCGCGGATGCCACATGCAAAATGCGCCCTTGTGCCATTATATTGGAACCACATTTGCTGATGGAGTGATAATGGCAATCTTCCAATAACTCGACCAGTACCTCTTAGACTTTTCTTAGTATATGTGTGTTTAGTGAAGCGGGAGATTTGAAAGTGATTCGCTCTTCAACTTTGATTTGTATCCAGACGGTACATTTCCCGACGTGGGTTCCTTATCAAAACTTTATCTCCTACGTCCCCAACGCAATCCCTAGAAGCGTGTAACAGAAATTGTGCAACATTCTGTATAAACAAATACGCTGCCGACAAAAACTGTGAAGCAGTCAGAAGAATGACAATGTAACTTCCAATTTCTTGCGAGGAAAAAACGGCCACCAGAGTGTACTAGTGTTGTTCTTGTGTAATGTTGTTATCAGACCTGGTATGGGGCATACAGGGTGTTGGCAGCATCAGATGTTGAGTGACAGCGCTGGAGGTCACGGATGTGTCGCGTGCTAGTGTGAGGCAGTGTGTTTCTCCATGTGGTCATCTGGTCGAATCGTGCAATGTCCAGATTTGTGGGGGACTCGGACGTGACAACGGCCCGATGTAGGACGGCACAGGAGCGTCAGGACAGGCGCACGTCGACGTTCCCGTCGACTACGTCTCACCAACGCCAAGTCGGTTGATTTGGGGAGGGAAACAAACAGCGAGGGCATCGCTCCCATTGGATTAGGGAAGGACGGGGAAGGAAGTCGGCAATGCCTTTTCAAAGGAACCAAGTCGGTATTTTCCTGAAACGATGTAAGGCAATCACGGAAACTTAAACGAGGATCGCTGGACTCGGGTTTGAACTGTCGTCCTCCCGAATGCGATTCCAGTGAGCTACCCACTGCGTCACCTCGCTCGGTCCTACACATGCGAATATCGACATATTGTGCACCAACCCTTCATATCTGCTCCTGCAGTCAGACGGAAGGTAATTGGTTGTACGTCGTACCTCACCACTGATCGGAGGTCAGGAGCAGCCAGATGAGGGACTCAGGCTGCCCTTAACACCAGAACATAAACAGCTGCGTCTGGAGTGGTGCGTCATCGGGAAACATGGACCGCTTATGAAAGACGTCGCATTGTGTTCAGTGATGAATTGTGGTTCAACATGATTCAGCACTACTCCCGATGACCAGAGTCGTCGAGTGTGGCGGTGACCCGAGGAGAGGTCCTATACTCCCAATGTTTTGGAGAGGCACAACTTTGGTTCTCCTAGCATTGCTGTGGGGGGACTTTACGGGTATGACTTCAGGTCACAGCTGCTAGCGGTTAAGAGAACTCTTACGGCACAACGATACGACACAGACATCTTGCATCCTCGTGTGTTACTACGTGAGCGGCGGCCGGTATTATGGTACTTATTTTCAAGATGACAATGCTCGTGTCCCTATAAACTGTCTGCGTGGTTGTTGAGGTACTCTAGCGACCAAGAAGACGGATCTGTTCCTGATAGAACTGGTCTGGCACCTCGTAGACGTCACCTCCGGCCCGCTGCCAGCAGCTGTTGGCCAGATTGCCTGAGGAGGGGTGAGAACAGGTCTATGACACCCTCCCCTGCCGCCGGCCGGTGTGGCCGAACGGTTCTAGGCGCTCCAGTCTGGAACCGCGCGACCGCTACGGTCGCAGCTTAGAAACCTGCCTCGGACATGGATGTGTGTGATGTCCTTAGGTTAGTTAGGTTCAAGTAGTTCTAAGTTTTAGGGGACTGATGAACTCAGATGTTAAGTCCCATAGTGCTCAGAGCCATTTGAACCATTTTTGAACCCTCGCCAACCGAGCCAGGCCACGCGGGCTGCAACGTAACATTGTTTATTTATTTATTTATTTATTTATTTATTTAACCTGGCAAGATTAGGGCCATCAGGCCCTCTCTTACATGTAACCAGGCGTTCTACTTATTTTACATTCATATGTTTTAGTAGGCATGTTAAACTACATCTAGTATAAAAAGTAAAATAAACAATTTGAAAGGTACACCTGGAAAAATACATACATATAGAGTTTATATTCTTAGATCACAAGTACTGTTATAATTAGACATTATTGAAGAGACAGATTTTAGATAGGAGTGCTGGCAGCAGGGAGTATGAGGGAGACTCATGGTGACGGGAGGAGAAGAATAGAGAGACATGATGAAACATAATTAAGGAAATACAAAGGAAAAGAAGATTGCGTGGCTAATAGAGATAGATGAAGAGGAAGGCATCTCAGGAGCAAGATAGGAGACGCTAGCTTTGCTATTTGACGGATGAGAGGATTGGCCTTGTACATCAGTTTTGTGGAGAACTTTATCAGGATGATAGTAGGAAATGCTTCAGCTTCTTCTTAAAAGCAGCAGGAGATTGAATTTTGCGGAAGGTAAGGGGCAGTTTGTTCCAGAGGCGGACAGCGGCAACTGAGAAGGAGTTTGCAAAAGTTTTTGTTTTGTGAGTGGGCACAGTTAGGATACCAAATAAGAGTGACCTCGTGTTTCGATTATGATGACATGACAGGTTTTTAATCTCTGAAGCAAGGTATTGGGGTGCTTGCGCGACGAGGAGTCGGTGGAGTAGACATAGTGTGTGGTAGTCACGCAATTTGTCCGGCCGCAGCCACCCTAGCTCGGAGTATGAAGCACTAACATGGTCATATCGGCGAATGTTGCAGGTGTAACGCACACAGGCATTCATGGTTAGCTCTAGCCGTCTTTTGTTTTCACTACTCGTGCCTTGTTGAATCACATCACAATAGTGGAGGTTCGGTAGAACGAGTGCTTGCACGAGCTGGCGTTTCAAGTCCTGTGGAAATATGTTCCGAAACTTTTTGAGAGCATAGAGACAAGCAGACGTCTTTCGGCACACTGCGACTGTATTCTCCGCCCAGTTGAGATGCTCATCCAAAGTTACACCCAAGTTCTTCACTGTTTTATGATACGGTATTGGAGTACCGTCGAGCAGAATAGGAGGTAGCCGTTCGCGGAAATCTGAACTTATTAATTTCTGATGGGCTATTAAGATTACTTGCGTCTTTTTTGCATTTAGTTTAAGCCCCAGGTTTTTCGCCCATGTCAGTACTGAAGACAGATCATCATTCATCTGAGCGATTGCAGTGTTTACATCTTCAGGTCTGACGCTTAGGTAGAGCTGTAGGTCGTCGGCATAGAAATGATATTTACAGGAGGACAGAACCGACGAAATATCGTTGACATATAAAGAAAAGTGGTCCTAAGACTGATCCTTGGTGCACTCCCGAGGAAACATGTTTCCAGGAAGATTTTTCATTTACGCAGACAACACATTGCTGTCTGTCTTTTAAGTAGTTTTCAAACCATCTCATTGCACTATCAGAGAAATTAAGCTGTTGCATTTTTCTGAGCAATATGTCAAAGCTAACAGTGTCAAAAGCTTTGCTGAAGTCCAGTAGCGTCAAAATTGTTGCCTTTCGATTGTCGATGGCATATTTCAGGTCATCAGTTACTTTAATTAGAGCAGTGTTTGTGCTGTGATGTTTACGGAAACCGGATTGAAAGTTGTCATATAGGCTGAATTCATGCAAGTGTTCAGTGATTTGGTCATGAACAATATATTCAAGTACTTTGGAAACAGCAGGCAGTATGCTAATTGGTCGGTAATCACTAGGCAGTTGCGGGTTTTCGATCTTAGGGATGGGTCGAATTAGGCTTCTTTTCCATGCAGTGGGATATATTCGGTTCACGAGGGAAAAATTAAATATGTCAGTTAAGACAGGTACTAAGATATCAGCAACATTCTTAATCATGGTTATACCGATACTGTCGTTGCCTATTGCATCAGAAGAGATTCTCATTATTGCTTTTCTTGCCGTATTTGTTGTTACATGTTTTAGATGGAAGGTATCGTTGTTAGTTATCCTGTTTGGGGATTCTTGTGGACGGTAATTATCAGCTGTGCTGGTATTCAGAGGTGCAGAGAAGAATTCATTTAATTCGTTAGCTGACACATGAAAAGTAGTTTCCGATTTTGCCTTTCCGACCCCCAAGCTACGGAGATTCTTCCATAGAGTCGTGGGCGTCAGATCGCTGCATACAAGGGAGCGAGCGTGCCTGATTTTAGCATTGCGAATGCATTGTTTCACTCTGTTCCGTAGCTTTCTATATTCTTCGAAACGCTCGGGTTTCGGATCTGCCTTGAAACGCCTGTGGGCAGCATCCCTATTAGTCATCATTTGACGTAATTCAGCTGTCAGCCATGGAGCAGGAGATTTTCTTACACGGATTGTGCGCACAGGTGCATGTTTATCATAGAGGGCAGTGAGTTTATCACCAAGTTCATTAATTTTGCCGTCGATTGTGGGTTTTCTGATTATTTGATGCCATGAGATTTCTGAGCAATCGGATGTTAGAGCGTCAAGGTCAATACGTTTCATGTTCCTACAAGTTATGTAACGTGATTTGATCCTTGGGGGCTGCAGAGAGTAGGCCAGGAATATTACATCATATGCTGAGAGGCCAGGGGCCGATGTTTGATCAACATCTCTTACTTTGTCAGTCTGTTTCGTTGCGATTACGTCTATAAGAGTATGACTGTGCGCCGTATGGTGTGTAGGTTGTAATGGAAGAATGTTCATGCTATTGCAACTAAACAGTCTTCTTAGGTTTATTGCGGAGGAAGTGTCTCTTAGCAGGTCTATGTTCAAGTCACCCATTACGATGACATGTTCGTATTGACACTGAAGTGAATGTAATTCCGACTGAAAGGAACTCACTGAGCTTATTTTTGGCGGCTTGTACATTGATAAGTCTTCTTCTTCATGTGCCGTCTCCTCTAAGAAGGTTGGCTGTCATCATGGCAATTTCTGATCTTGAATTGGCCGATCTAAGGAGTTCTGACGTTGAACAGTTGTACCAATTTTTTAGATTGTCAATCCAGGATGTCCGTCTTCTACCCCTCGTTCTCTTCCCACAAATTTTCCCTTCTAGTATTATTCGCAATATTTTGTAATTTACTCCCCTAATAACATGGCCTAAATATTGTAGCTTCCTTACTTTAATAGTTTTAATTAATTCTTTTTCCTTTCCCATTCTTCTTAGGACATCTTGATTAGTAATCCTCGACACCCAACTAATTCTAAGTATTCTTCTATATGCCCACAGTTCAAAAGCTTCTAAACTGTTCATGTCCTTCTTTTTCAATGTCCACGCTTCCATTCCGTACAATAATTTTGAGAATACATAGCATCTTAGCAACCTCATTTTTGTGTTTAAACAAATGTCTCTCGAACAGAATGCATTTTTCATCTTATTAAAGATACTTCTGGCCTGTCCTATTCTCGATAAGTGGACAAGTTATAAAGTTACATATCGGCTCAAGCAGGGAAGTTTCGTTTCATAACTCAGACACTTGTGGATGCTGTGTTCAAACCACACAAGCAAATATAATAACAAAGCAGTTAAAAATAATAGCAGATGAACAATTAGAAACGTCATTACTGTCTCGGCTCCATTAGACATATATGTTTGTAAGTAGGCTGTCTAGGTTTTTATGTTGGTAACGCCATGTAGCGCCCTATATGAAAATCACTGACTGTGCCGTGTGCAGTCTGTGGCTGGTTTGCATTGTTGGAATAGTCGCCATTGTAGTGTTGGGCAGTTGGATGTTAACAGCGCGTCGCGTTGCGCAGTTGGAGGTGAGCCGCCAGCAGTGGTGGATCTGGGGAGAGAGATGGCGGAGTTTTGAGAGCGGATGATCTGAACTTGGGTCCATCAGAGACAGTAAATTTGTAAGACTGGATGTCATGAATTGATGTATATATAATGACTTACGAACACTATTAAGGTAAATACACTGTTTATTCTCTGTCAAAAGCTTTCATTTGCTAACTATGCCTATCAGTAGTTAGTGCCTTCAGTAGTTAGAATCTTTTATTTAGCTGGCAGTATAGGCGCTCACTGTATAGCAGTAGTTCGAGTAACGAAGATTTTTGTGAGGTAAGTGATTCATGAAAGTTACAGGTTATTGTTAGTCAGGGCCATTCTTTTGTAGGGATTATTAAAAGTCAGATTGCGTTGCGCTAAAAATATTGTGTGTCAGTTTAGTGTTGATCAGAATAAGTAAAGAGAGAAATGTCTGAGTACGTTCAGTTTTGCTCAGCTGTTTGAAAATCAAATAATGTAAGAGGTTTATCAGCACAGTCATTCATTAATTTTTCTAAGGGACGTTTCATGTTGAGGAAACTTAATTATGCAGGAGTCTTGAAAACTGCCTTAATGAAATTGTTCCAGTCATGTTGGATTCCTATCGGTAGATTTGCTTTCTAGATTTACGTCTAGTGTGTGGAAGATTGGTGTTGAATCTAGGAACTGACCTGTTGAATATCATATTCTGTTCTCGACACTCTGCCAGTTATCGTTTATCGTTCGAGAGCTAGTTGTCTACAGTAGATAATACATGAAGCCACGGAACTGGCGGTTTCTTTTCCGTTTCAGTGAGAACCCTTATTCTATCGTTTAGCTTAACGTCTATCTTGTTGTTTAACTGATTCTAGTGCCTTACTTGAATGCAGTATTCGCAACGGAATACACAGTAAGTAACGCTGCAGTACGTAGTATATCGGCCGAGGTAGCTTTTGTATGGTGCTGTTTCTGGTTTTAATTTTTGTCCCCCTTTTTCGAGATTTTTCTAAATGTTGCTGAGTGATCGATTGTTACGTTTACATAATTAAGTTGTCTGTTGAGGTTAGTTGATATGGGGGTAGAGGACCAAACAGCGGCGTTATCAGCCCCATCGGATTAGGGAAGGAGAAGGAAGTCGGCCGTGGCTTTTCAAAGGAACCATTCCGAGATTTGCTTGAAGCGATTCAGGGAAATCACGGAAAACCTAGATCAGGATGACTGGGTGCGGGTTTGAACAGTCGTCCTCGCGAATGCGAGTCCGGTGTGGTAACTACTGCGGCACGTGCTCGGTCGGTTGTGATTTAACGGTTTTCCGGAGTAGTCGATATTAAGCTACGAGGATAAACTTGCTAGTTGTGCGCGTGGTTCCGTGGGAAAGTTCCAGAGCACAGATCGATAGGTCTCGAGTTCAATTCTCGGTCAATCGTAGGATTTCTTTTTATAAGTTATCACCTCTATCACCGCTGATTGTTAAATGCCAAGTTTCACTTGGTTCGGATCCACGTTAAATTGCAGGTCCCCATACCTTAAGTGGCTGGGTAAGTCATTTCGAGGTTGGAAGAAAGTAACGGCTTACCATCTCCAATAGGACCATGCCTAGTAAAGCACTGGGATGTTCAAAAGTACCTTAGGGTTGACGAGAGTTGATTTCTTGTCGCGAATACAACAAAAAGCTGAAGTAATGGGGAAGAAGAAATCATTACTTTTACATGCAATGTTCTAAAAGGATATTTTGTAGAGTTATGGAAATACAGAATTATATATAAAATTACAATGCAGGTTCTTCTGAAATTGTTCTGAAGAAGCCATTTTTGATTTGTTGAGTCTATTTTGGACGTTTATAGGGCTATTTAATGTGATGAGCACTTGAAACGACTTACGTGGCTCTCCCTGATTGGTGTGTTGCATGTTTGCAGGCACGAGCAACCGCCGACCGAGCCTGGAGCGGCAGCCGACGCTGTACGACCCGGACGACCAGTACTACCCGGAGCCCTACTACGGGGATACGCACGACTCCTACAGGTGAAACTGCTCGCTACATTCGAGACCCCAGGTGTCCGGCACGCTGCTGGCTGTTAAAATTGCAAACGCCACGATTGCGGCGTGCAGGGTACCCTGCCACATGCGACTAAAGCCCAACAAGACAGACTTCACTCGGTCGTGCTGGATACTACAGCTACAGTACAAACGTCGGGTCAGGAAATGGGCTTTTTGCAGCGACACAGTTATCCGTACAGGCAGCGCGATGCCGAACTGCAGCACACTGAGTTATCAGAAAGGTGGCCTTTGTTGTGGTTCCGTGGAGCCAGGAGTAGAGGCGGGCGCGCAAGCCGTGCTGCAGCTGACAACAACACACACTACACGGGTGGCATCAGGCGTGTTGAGCGTACAACATCACGATGGAAGTATGCGTGCGTGCAGGCTGCGAGGGCAAGGAGCACAGTCAGATTGCGTTCGTTGTTATCATACCAGCTATCGTGGTGGTATGGGCTACTATTGCGTGCACAACATGACCATCTCTGCTTCACATAGCAGGAGATATTGACAGCAGGAGCTAAATTCCTGATGTGTAATTGCTGGTGGCTGTGCGCTATCTCCGTGGCGCCAGGATGTTATCGTTGAGCAAGACAATGCAGCTGGTGATGTAGTTCGATAGAGGAAGTGTCTGACTTTACCACAGCCAGTACTTCCTCACCCTCTCAAAACACGCGGTTGCCAAGAGCCTGGCACACCACCGCTCCCCAGCCACTAACATTAATGAAATCTGAAACAGATGTGAGCACCGTTCAAAGACGCCCTGTATCAGCCATCAGAGCTCAGTTCCACTCGCTGGCCAGCCAGTATAGAGCCATTGTTGCTGCCAGAGGTTGCTGCTCGGTGTAGGAGAACGGCCACTAGTACGGACCGCTTAACCTAAAATTAGTATAAAGCTCCTTTACTTCGACGATTGTTTTGGTGTAAATGGTTAAAAATGTATTCTAACTAAAAGGTCACGCAGCAGGGAAAGATTTTTTAAGGCTCGTAACTTGAGATGTTAAGAAAAGTGTTGCATGCTGCGACTGTGAACCATACAACTAAATAAAGATTTTTTACATAAAAGAGATTTTCCCGAGGTTCAGAAACAAATTAGTCTGTTTATTCACTCTAACACAAAAAAGACGTACAAGAAACAAATTCCCCGCATGGGGCGAAAATCAGCAGATGTGATGTACACGGACAGGCAGAGAAATGATTGCAGTTTCACAAAAAATTTGGTGGTTTATTGAAGAGCACCAGCTTAATAAAATGAGCTGTTCAGTAAGGCGTTGGTCGTCATGTAGCCCGAATGCAGACAGTTTTTCCTGACCGACATCGCGCTAAATTCTGTCCGAGTGGCGCAGCGTTAGATTGTCAAAATCCGAGCTGCCTGGAGGATCCAGACCATAATGCTCCGAACATTCTCAATTTGCGAGAGATCGGGCGACCTGACTGGCAAACGTAGGCTTCGGCAAGCACGAAGGCAAGCGGTAGAAACTCTCACCTTGTGCAGGCGGGCATTATACGTGTATTGCTGAAGTATAAGTCGTGGATGCATTGGCATAAAGCACAACAAAACAGGGCGTGGAGTACCGTCGACGTATCACTATACTGTAAGCGTGCCGCGGGTGACAAAGTGTCCTGCTATAAAATGGAATGAAATGTCAAACTATCACCCCAGCTTGTTGGGCCGTTGGCGGCTGACGATCAACCTGGTATCCCAGCACTGTTTAGGACGCTTCCACACACTTCTTCAGCCTGGAATATCATTGACTAGAATATAAATGTCCTCAGTGGTGAGCCCCGCTTCGAACTGAACCCCCATAACCAACGAAGACGTGTCGGAAGACGCCCCCCACACATCGGGGGGATACCAGACTCTCTGTGGCCCGCCTCGCGGCGCGGCGGCTGTGAGTCACGGTTTGGCGAGCCATTTCTTTCCATAGCAGCGTCCCTTTGGTTACCATCCGAGGCACGCTTACAGCTTGACGGTACGTCGACGATACTATACGCCCCGTTCTCTGGACCTCCCTGGCAAGACATCCTTGGCTTACATTTCAGCAAAATTTCAGCAAACGGCGAGATTTCAGCCGCTCGTCTTCGTGCTTGCCAAACCCTACTTTTGCCAGCGAGATCGCGGATCTCTGCCAGATTGCGAACATGTGGAGAATTACGGGCGTGGCCCTCCAGTCAGCTCGGATTTTGACGCTCTAGTGTGGCAGGAGTACAGAACTGGCAGGGCAACCCAGTCAATCAATGTGGGACCGAGCAATTGTTTGCATAAGGGTGAGAGGTGTACCAAAGCGTTATTGTGTTGCTCAATTTTTGAAGATTTTTCTCCTGAATAAATCATCCACCTTTCGTGAAATTATAATCGTTTGTTTGTGTGTACATGCGCATCATATCTACAGATTTCAGTAACATTCGCATAATTCTTTCGTGGTGTTTTGTTTCCTTTATTTATTATTTAAGCGTGTATCAAAAGTGCAAGACGATAGAAGAACCTTTCGATTGATGGTCCTTTGTACCTGAAACATAACATTAAACTTGTAGGCTGAGGTTTCTGTAAGAGAGGTCATCAAGTTTTGATACAAATGTTTACTTGCTTCTTTCCTTCCTGTATGAAATTTTCTGTCAAATTGTTAGACAAATTTTGAAATTCCATCTTAGCGACGTTACCTTGTAATCTAACTTTGTCACTTGTGACACACGCAATTCTTCTTAATTTACTTCGAACGATTGTTTCAAAGAAAACGTGTGGGATGCTAAAGATGTCTGGTGTTTCCCTGTAGTGATTTTAACTTCCGTAGCATTGTAGTTCTAGGAACATCAAAACGATCAATAGGAGCACTTCCGGTCATTTCGCCTTACAAACTGCTTGAAGCTGCTCGCTTCATTGCAGGCTCACAAGGAACCCCTTGAGTGCGAGGTCGTAAAAGGCCAGTGATGTTCACGGCATTCTATGCCCCACAGATTGTCTACCATGCAAAACCACAATATTGGCTACTATTGGCAACAAGGGGCCCGGGGGGAGGGGGGGGGGGGCTACCCAGTGCCCACCATAGTGCTCACAGCCATTTGAACCATTTTTTTGTTATCTTCATCCCCACAAGTTCATCATCTACACTGAAGTCACCCAATGTGGCGTCAACTGAAAAGCAACTCGGCAGCAGAACTTCCCCAGCTGCAGTTTCCCGGCCATTAATGCCATGCGAACATTTCATTTCTCCGTATTTTGAGAGTTTTTGTCCACTGATTTTTGTTCTCGTGTGCCGGCCGTAGTGGCCTAGCGGTTCTAGGCGCTCAGTCCGGAACCGCGCGACTGCTACGGTCGCAGGTTCGAATCCTGCCTCGGGCATGGATGTGTGTGATGTCCTTAGGTTACCTAGGTTTAAGTAGTTCTAAGGTCTCGGGGGCTGATGACCACAGCTGTTGAGTCCCATAGTGCTCAGAGCCATTTTTGTCCTCGCGTGTCAAGGTGGCCTGAGCCGTGACAACTCAGATCACTGCTGCATCACAGGTAAACCTGGTACAACTTACACTTCACTTATTCCGGAATTCAGTGTCAGCTAATGACGACGTCGTAACTACTCCCTACAACGATAAGAGATTTACATCCTCACGCAGCGATGATACCTTCTAGAGCGCCCTGCTGACACTGCTACATTGTAAAATTCTTTCCACCTACGGTGCGGCGTCTGTTCCACAGCTCCATGACTTATGATTTTCTTCGGACTGAAAAGGACTGGTGATTTTGATTGGCAGACAGGTACGTTAAAGTAAAATACGATACATATATCTCACATTTATTTCCCCTTGCATCCCGTGCTAATGATAGTTCAGCCGCCTTGATGAATCACATAACATTTCGCAAATTACGCCAAACTCAGTATTATTTTAGCACTCTCACATTAATCGAGACTTTGTTCGTATATTCGGACATTATATTCCCAACATTGTATATTTGCTCATCTAGATTGCTGTGCGTAACGACGTGGACTTTTGTGGTGACTGAGGGCTGAACAGCTACTTCAGTATGGTGCTGGGCGGACGATTCTCACGCTGGAACGGGCTAGCGATCTCCCGACACGCCGCAGAGGTCGACACAGTACAGAGTCTGCTCTGCCAGTCACGTGACATTTGACTCGCACAGTTCTAGTGCAAACCATATGCGAGAAACTACGAACTATACCCAACAACAAGATATGGCGCTGCTTAGAATTTGACAATTTCGTGAAACATAGCATGAAATACTATTAAATTTCACAGTCGTGCAAACTCTTGTTATATTTGGACAAATTTCCAGTAACAGTTCTAATACAGTGATGGTATGAATACATGTAGGGCCTTTTCACGTGAACGCTGATTTTCAAGTAAAGGCGAAAACTCTGTCCTTCTACAAAGATGACTTGTCTCTGCACCAACTACGGTATTATATTTGGTTCTGTGATACTGCAATGATGCACCGAGCTTATTGCGTTTCGATACTTGTTCCTATTTCAGAACAACAGGGGAAAGTATCACAAGCTTTTAACATTATTGTAAATGAGACAGTATCACATAGGTGAAACAAATAATTAAGTGCATATTTACGTATGACCTGCACCCGTAAGTTATTACATTCTTTGTTTCACAGTCATTTTTACTCTTAAAATATGTAGTACATTAAAAGTTATAAGAACACATTACACAGCAACAGTAGCTGCTAGCTCGCGGGACGATCGAAAGATCGATCAGAAGCAGAGATTCCCGGAGATGTGATGTAAACTACTCGAGCAGTCCGAGTCGTGTTCAACCGCAGCACTACTTCATTGCTTTCGATTATCACTGCTAGCATTCAACCGCGATTCTTATACATATTTTAACAACGCGTTTCAAGAGACAATGCTCTCATCATCAGGTTGTAAAATCTATGTCATGAATTAAACGGACTAAAAAGACCAAATATCATCACCAGTAGTGGGGAAGTCCATAGAGTAAAACAGAATTAAAAGTAAAAGTATATTGGACTGTGAGTCCTCGTCTTACATTGAAGTTGTTGACACAAGTCAATGGCCGTCCCATAGCTACCGAATATGCTGTCGACTGCGCCGGGCCGGCCGAAGTGGCCGTGCGGTTAAAGGCGCTGCAGTCTGGAACCGCAAGACCGCTACGGTCGCAGGTTCGAATCCTGCCTCGGGCATGGATGTTTGTGATGTCCTTAGGTTAGTTAGGTTTAACTAGTTCTAAGTTCTAGGGGACTAATGACCTCAGCAGTTGAGTCCCATAGTGCTCAGAGCCATTTGAACCATTTTGAACTGCGCCGGCTCGGGAGCTGTTGTGGACTGACGTGCCTAGGTGTTGTGGCGTGGTTACAGCCGTATGCTTGACGGTAACGCTATGCTATTGGGCGCCTCATTTCCTTATTGCATTGGTCTGCCATCGTTAGCCTATCGCAACTCCGTCATTGACATGCTACAAGTTTAAAGTCGCATGCCTGCCCTAAAATAATTCTAAAAACCCGCTAAAAAATCTCATTTCTTTAAAGTGATCTTGTACATTTAGCATATTGCTTTGTTTCTTTTCATGGATAGCTATCTCGAATTCCTCTAGTAAATCAAGTTTCCTCCCTTTCTTTTCTACATGCAATATTTCTACGTTGTCTTCTATGCTATTAAGGGGATGGCCTGTTTCATATATATGGTTCGCAACAGCTGATTTGTCATAATTCCCTAACCTGAACGCATCTTTATGTTCTTTATACCGGATCGCGAATGATCTTCCTGTCTGCCCTATATATTTTGCATCACAAGTTCTGCACTGAATCTTATAAACTCCCGATCTTTCAAACTTATTCCTCTTCTCGCCAATATCGTGCTTAAGGCTATACCTCACTAGGTTATTAGTCTGAAAAGCTATTTTGACATCGTATGGCTTAAAAATATTTGCTATCTTTTGTGAGACTTTTCCGTAGTATGGCATCGTGATAATTTTCACTTTCTCTCCATCAGGTTTATTCTTTTTGCGCTTATTACTTTTCCGTAACAGTTTTTTAACCATATCTATTCTGTAACCGTTGTTCATCGCTATTCTCTTAACGGTATTAATTTCAGTCTCCCTATCTTTTTCACACATAGGTATATTGACTGCCCTATGCACGAGACTACGGAAAGCAGCTTCTTTATAAGCCTGCGGATGGCATGAATCATTCGGGATCACGGCATCAGTAGTAGTTTGTTTTCTATAAACGGAGAACGCATGTTTGTTGCCCTGCTTTTTTATATTCAGGTCCAGGAACTGTAAACTATTGTCAGTTTCATACTCCACGGTAAATTTTATTTTATTATGTGCGTCGTTGAACTTTTTTACTATTTCCTCAATGTCCTCACGGGAACCATCGACAAGTAACAGGGTGTCGTCTACATAACGTTTGTAATAAACAATTTTATCCATAATGTTATCGTCAGAATTTAGAACTTTATCTTCAAGGTCATTGATAAAAATGTCTGCCATAGTTCCTGAAATACTGGACCCCATGGCTAACCCATCGTCCTGAATATAAAATTTGTTATTAAACGTAAAATAATTAAAACTTGTAATGAGCTGAAGGAGTTCAATAAATTCAATTGTCTCTTGCGTTGAAATTTTACCGTATTTCAGGAAATTTCTCTTAATGATTTCTATAGTTTCGTTAACCGGAACACTGGAGTATAAGTTCTTAACATCCAACGAAACCAAACGGGAAGTGTCAGTGACTGGCGTATCTTTAATTTCACCTATCAAGGTCATACTACCGCGCACCGAATAATTATTATTATACACGTAAGTCTTTTTCAGAATTTGGTCCAACATTTTCGTTATTTTATATGCTGGACTATTTCGACCGTTAACAAGGTCGCGAAAGAAGTAATTGCCCTCACTAAAATGACAACAGAAATTGCTAAATTAAATAATAATGAAACAGGGCATGTCGGTCATAAGCTACATAAAATAGTAAAAAATGAACTAAATAAGAGAAATAGTGTTAATCATAAGACTAGAGCAGACCGACTAACTGTCGATTCTATAAATAAAAAGTTTAATGAAGTGAAAGCTATTGCCACGAAAGCGGATAAGGGGAATACGGTCGTAATATTAAAAGAGGAGGAGTACGTTTCGAAGACCTTAGCATTTTTTGTCGAAAATAGCATTACGGAAATTCCGAAAGACATAACAGCCAATTTCCAAATTAAACTAAAAAATGTTCTTAAACGCACGCACTTCCTGCTGACAGAAGCCGAAAAAAGAAGATGTGTTATCATGAATCCAACGGCCCCCAAATTAAGATCACAGGTGAAGATACATAAAGATCTGCATCCGGTTCGTCCGATTGTTAACGGTCGAAATAGTCCAGCATATAAAATAACGAAAATGTTGGACCAAATTCTGAAAAAGACTTACGTGTATAATAATAATTATTCGGTGCGCGGTAGTATGACCTTGATAGGTGAAATTAAAGATACGCCAGTCACTGACACTTCCCGTTTGGTTTCGTTGGATGTTAAGAACTTATACTCCAGTGTTCCGGTTAACGAAACTATAGAAATCATTAAGAGAAATTTCCTGAAATACGGTAAAATTTCAACGCAAGAGACAATTGAATTTATTGAACTCCTTCAGCTCATTACAAGTTTTAATTATTTTACGTTTAATAACAAATTTTATATTCAGGACGATGGGTTAGCCATGGGGTCCAGTATTTCAGGAACTATGGCAGACATTTTTATCAATGACCTTGAAGATAAAGTTCTAAATTCTGACGATAACATTATGGATAAAATTGTTTATTACAAACGTTATGTAGACGACACCCTGTTACTTGTCGATGGTTCCCGTGAGGACATTGAGGAAATAGTAAAAAAGTTCAACGACGCACATAATAAAATAAAATTTACCGTGGAGTATGAAACTGACAATAGTTTACAGTTCCTGGACCTGAATATAAAAAAGCAGGGCAACAAACATGCGTTCTCCGTTTATAGAAAACAAACTACTACTGATGCCGTGATCCCGAATGATTCATGCCATCCGCAGGCTTATAAAGAAGCTGCTTTCCGTAGTCTCGTGCATAGGGCAGTCAATATACCTATGTGTGAAAAAGATAGGGAGACTGAAATTAATACCGTTAAGAGAATAGCGATGAACAACGGTTACAGAATAGATATGGTTAAAAAACTGTTACGGAAAAGTAATAAGCGCAAAAAGAATAAACCTGATGGAGAGAAAGTGAAAATTATCACGATGCCATACTACGGAAAAGTCTCACAAAAGATAGCAAATATTTTTAAGCCATACGATGTCAAAATAGCTTTTCAGACTAATAACCTAGTGAGGTATAGCCTTAAGCACGATATTGGCGAGAAGAGGAATAAGTTTGAAAGATCGGGAGTTTATAAGATTCAGTGCAGAACTTGTGATGCAAAATATATAGGGCAGACAGGAAGATCATTCGCGATCCTGTATAAAGAACATAAAGATGCGTTCAGGTTAGGGAATTATGACAAATCAGCTGTTGCGAACCATATATATGAAACAGGCCATCCCCTTAATAGCATAGAAGACAACGTAGAAATATTGCATGTAGAAAAGAAAGGGAGGAAACTTGATTTACTAGAGGAATTCGAGATAGCTATCCATGAAAAGAAACAAAGCAATATGCTAAATGTACAAGATAACTTTAAAGAAATGAGATTTAGCGGGTTTTTAGAATTATTTTAGGGCAGGCATGCGACTTTAAACTTGTAGCATGTCAATGACGGAGTTGCGATAGGCTAACGATGGCAGACCAATGCAATAAGGAAATGAGGCGCCCAATAGCATAGCGTTACCGTCAAGCATACGGCTGTAACCACGCCACAACACCTAGGCACGTCAGTCCACAACAGCTCCCGAGCCGGCGCAGTCGACAGCATATTCGGTAGCTATGGGACGGCCATTGACTTGTGTCAACAACTTCAATGTAAGACGAGGACTCACAGTCCAATATACTTTTACTTTTAATTCTGTTTTACTCTATGGACTTCCCCACTACTGGTGATGATATTTGGTCTTTTTAGTCCGTTTAATTCATGACATAGATTTTACAACCTGATGATGAGAGCATTGTCTCTTGAAACGCGTTGTTAAAATATGTATAAGAATCGCGGTTGAATGCTAGCAGTGATAATCAGTATAACGACAACTGCTACCTCGACTCCATAATGGATTATATAAAATCATTGCTTTCGCCTCAGAAGTCAGACGTCACTCGACTTACTCGAAGATCAGTATCGTTAATGACACTTTTATTTTATCCTCGTACACCTTCGTGCGCACTATGTGATCAAAAGTACCCGGACACAAGGCTGAAAATCACTTACAAGCCTTGATGACAGCTTCCACTCCCGCAGACATAAATTCAGTCAGGTGCTGGGAGGTTTCTCGCTGAATGGCAGCCCATTCTTCACGGAGTGCTGCACTGAGGAGAAGTTTCGATGTCGGTTGTTGAGGCCTTGCACCAGGTCGGCGTTCCAAAACATCCCAAAGGCGTTCTGTAGGATTCAGGTCAGAACTCTGTGCAAGCCAGTCTATTACAGGGATGTTATTTCACGTAACCACTCCGCCACAGGCCGTGCATTATGAACAGGTGATCGACCATGTTGAAAGATGCAGTCACCATCTCAGAATTGCTCCTCATCTGTGGGAAGCAAGAAGGTGCTTAAAACATCAATGTAGGCCTGAGCTGTGATAATGCCACGCAAAACAACAAGAGGTGCGAGCCCCCTCCATGAAAAACACGACCACAACATAACAGCACAATCTCCGAATTTTGCCGGCCGCGGTGGTCTAGCGGTTCTGGCGCTGCAGTCCGGAACCGCGGGACTGCTACGGTCGCAGGTTCGAATCCTGCCTCGGGCATGGGTGTGTGTGATGTCCTTAGGTTAGTTAGGTTTAAGTAGTTCTAAGTTCTAGGGGACTTATGACCTAAGATGTTGAGTCCCATAGTGCTCAGAGCCATTTGAGTCATTTTCTCCGAATTTTGCCGTTGGCACTACACACCCTGGCAGATGACGTTCACCGGGCATTCGCCATACCCACACCCTGCCATCGGATCGCCACATTGTGTACCGTGAGTTGTCATTCTACACAACGCTTTTCCACTGTTCAACTGTCCAATGTTTACGCTCCTTACGCCAAGCGATGTGTCGTTTGGCATTTACCGGCGTGATGTGTGGCTTATGAGGAGCCGATTGACCATGAACTCCAAGTTTTCTCACTTCCCACCTAACTGTCATAATAGTTGCAGTGTATCCTGATGCATTTTGTAATTCCTTCGTGATGGTCTCGATAGACGTCTGCCTATTAGACATTACGACCCTCTTCAACTGTCGGCGGTCTCTGTCGGTCAACAGACGGGGTCGGCCTGTTCTCTTTTGTACTGCGCATGTCACTTCACGTTTTCATTTCACTATCACATGGGGAACAGTGAACCTAGGGATGTGTAAATGTCGCGTACAGACGTATGACACAAGAGACACCCGATCACGTGACCACGTTCGAAGTCCTTGAGTTCCGTGGAGCGCCCCATTCTTCTCTCACACGATGTCTAATGACTACTGAGGTCGCTGATATGGAGTACCTGTGGTAGGCGGCAGCACAATGCACCTAATAAAGGTTTTGGGGGGTGTCCAGATACTTTTGATCACATAGTGTATGTTCTCGGGCGATAGTGTTACTATGCAATCCTCGTTTGTTACTGTAGACATATACTTCATATTTTTTTATATCACAATGATCTAATGACTTTATGATTTCCGCTGAGTCTTCGTTATCTTTTGTGTGAACTGCTTTCAGTATAAATACGTTAACGTAAGTTTCCATTGGAAGTATGTTGCAACAGTACGAGTGTGTCCGGCGCTCTCCTCTCCAAGTGTTTTGTGACGCCGGCCGCCTGTCGCGACGTGTGCGCAGTGTCGCGCCCGCTTAGCTGTTACCGAGGCAACGCCACCTGCAGCTCGTCCTACACGCGGTTTCCAAGAGCGCACTCGGTTGCACTGTCGGCGACTCGTCTTAACTCAAAAAGCTTCAATAAAATAGCTGAAGGAGAAAGTGTGGGTTCTGATGGAAACGGCACTAACCCTCCAGCAGAATGGAGGGCTGCTAGTCTCTATTTGTATCTGAAGCGGCATCCCAAGGTTTTCCATTTCATATACAGACTTTCGTAGTAACACATCTACTGTTAGTTTGCATCCGTGCCTTCTTGTTCCAGTGTGATGGTAGCTCCAGTAGTGTTTCCCTGTAAATTTCGGTCCCGAAAAACGTGATGCCTGTGAGGTCAATCAAGAGAATACCTAGTTTAGATCACAGTAAAGTGAAACATCACCTTAAGTAACTGCGGAAAGAGTTAAGCGGCCTCTATACAAGTGTTTCCAAACTACCGTACGTTTCTCTTCTGTTCCAGGGATTACGATCGGAGCTACGGTGTGGACTACTACTCCACCAATGACAACTACCACTACCAAGACGAAAGGTGAGACGTGCTCTAGCAAAGTGTGTTCACCTATTATTCTACTGAGCATGATTTGAGTGCTGCGTTGTTTTCTTGTTGTTCTTTTTGTTGATTCGATGTAAGAGACCCTGAGCATCGTCACGAAACCATAAATAATCATTGCATTCATCTCGAAGTACAAATATTCCAATATCAGTACACGAGTATCTTACAGTCATTTTACCGCTGTATGTCGCGACATTTCGGTATCCGTCTAGGTATAACGGTTCAAAACTTAATTCATTGCCAAACATACGTAAAAAGAAATTAAAAAACGGACCTTGCCGTCAATGTCGGCAATTGCATTCGGTTGGTTGACAGTTCGCCAAATCGAAGTTCTTCATTCTTATCAATAACAGCAACATTTTCAGATTAATATACCGTGGAAAAGTGGTAAAATTGCAGGTCATGCAGTCTCGTATATTGACACTTCATAATAGCAATTACAATTAAAGCAACGAAAGTTTGTATTTGGTTACCACAAGCGTTATTAATATAGTATCGAAAACCCACGAAGAAAAGAAAACCCGCTATGTAACGACAGAGTTTACTAACATAATAACAACAGACGTTCTATACAAGTGGTAAACAGTTACAATTTATAGCAAGGAGACGGTTTAAATACAACTGCTGAAGTTAAAGCTGTGCAGTCTATAATAAATTGCTGCTCCTGTCTAACTGTTAATATAAGGCGACTGCAGAATGCTGGATAACGTCTCAAGGCAATCAATCATGTGTCCGCAGGCGAGTCACAGCGACTGGCTCTTCCCTATCCTCACCGCTAATGTCACCTACCACATCTCAATACTTTGGCCCAAATGCGCATCGATGAGAGTTTACGTTTCTTCACGTTTTTCTGACGGAGTCATACCTTGAAAATACAGTGGAAGTGCACTGAACAGACAAAGAAAATTATTAATTTCGTATCCCAGATCAGACTCGATTGATGTTCCACTCTTTGATTTTAAGTGCAATTGAAAATTATTTTTTCGAATCTTTCTGCTAGCGCAATTTAATCTGCTGCCAAGTTTACCTACATGTAAATAGATTAATGTAATAAGCTAACGGTGTATAAGGTAAAGGATAGAACTATCGTGATACAGGTAATCTGAGCTTTTTGTCTTCCTTTTTGTTAACTCAGTGCGAACGTACCTGTTAACTGACAGCGTGCAACTTCCGCTTGTAGCTCCTTGGGGCATCTTTGTTAACAGCAGTATATTATTGACCTAGCTGCAAAAGCTGAGCCGGCCGGAGTGGCCGAGCGGTTCTAGGCGCTACAGTATGGAACCGCCCGACCGCTACGGTCGCAGGTTCGAATCCTGCCTCGGGCATGGACGTATATAATGTCCTTAGGTTAGTTAGGTTTAAGCAGTTCTAAGTTCTAGGGGACTGTTGACCTCAGAAGTTAAGTCCCATAGTGCTCAGAGCCATTTGAACCATTTTTTGCAAGAGCTGAGTCGAAACAATTAACACTTCTGTCGTTGTTAGCCGTAAGATTCAATTGTATCATTTTGTGAAATATTTCTCAAAATTTGAGATAGCCAATCAACTGAAGAACAAAAACTAACATCATTTTCTTAGCTGAGAATATTTCTAATTCGTTATATATCGATCTTAGTTTTATTTACGTGACGTAAGCTATAGACTGAGTTTTGGAAAGACATTCTTAGCATCTTAGCTTTTGTAAAAGTGAAGTTTAAGTGTGGTCCTCTATTTTGCTCTATAGGTCGGTTTCTTTGTGCCTTGTGAATGTAGTGTACTAAACAAAATTGAAAGGCTATATAATTACCTCCACTTTCAGGTAAACACTCTTTCGTTTCAGCATACCACGAAATTACATACTTTGAAATACTTTCTTCGTGTTTCAGATCAGAATATGCCAAGAGAAGAGAAAAAAAAATATTGAAAATATCATAAAAGTGTAGACTAACGTGTCTGTGTAAGCTTTTACCACCGAACACGGAGTAAGTTTTCGTGACCACTGTTGGGGAAGCAACGCGCCATTTCGGCTTGCAGTTTCTTGGGACATCAATTTTGGCAGTTATTGTTGACCCAGCAGCATTCTGCTGATCATATGGTAACTGTCACGAAGTTACCTGGCACGTATCATACACTCCTGGAAATTGAAATAAGAACACCATGAATTCATTGTCCCAGGAAGGGGAAACTTTATTGACACATTCCTGGGGTCAGATACATCACATGATCACACTGACAGAACCACAGGCACATACACACAGGCAACAGAGCATGCACAATGTCGGCACTAGTACAGTGTATATCCACCTTTCGCAGCAATGCATGCTGCTATTCTCCCATGGAGACGATCGTAGAGATGCTGGATGTAGTCCTGTGGAACGGCTTGCCAAGCCATTTCCACCTGGCGCCTCAGTTGGACCAGCGTTCGTGATGGACGTGCAGACCGCGTGAGACGACGCTTCATCCAGTCCCAAACATGCTCAATGGGGGACAGATCCGGAGATCTTGCTGGCCAGGGTAGTTGACTTACACCTTCTAGAGCACGTTGGGTGGCACGGGATACATGCGGACGTGCATTGTCCTGTTGGAACAGCAAGTTCCCTTGCCGGTCTAGGAATGGTAGAACGATGGGTTCGATGACGGTTTGGATGTACCGTGCACTATTCAGTGTCCCCTCGACGATCACCAGTGGTGTACGGCCAGTGTAGGAGATCGCTCCCCACACCATGATGCCGGGTGTTGGCCCTGTGTGCCTCGGTCGTATGCAGTCCTGATTGTGGCGCTCACCTGCACGGCGCCAAACACGCATACGACCATCATTGGCACCAAGGCAGAAGCGACTCTCATCGCTGAAGACGACACGTCTCCATTCGTCCCTCCATTCACGCCTGTCGCGACACCACTGGAGGCGGGCTGCACGATGTTGGGGCGTGAGCGGAAGACGGCCTAACGGTGTGCGGGACCGTAGCCCAGCTTCATGGAGACGGTTGCGAATGGTCCTCGCCGATACCCCAGGAGCAACAGTGTCCCTAATTTGCTGGGAAGTGGCGGTGCGGTCCCCTACGGCACTGCGTAGGATCCTACGGTCTTGGCGTGCATCCGTGCGTCGCTGCGGTCCGGTCCCAGGTCGACGGGCACGTGCACCTTCCGCCGACCACTGGCGACAACATCGATGTACTGTGGAGACCTCACGCCCCACGTGTTGAGCAATTCGGCGGTACGTCCACCCGGCCTCCCGCATGCCCACTATACGCCCTCGCTCAAAGTCCGTCAACTGCACATACGGTTCACGTCCACGCTGTCGCGGCATGCTACCAGTGTTAAAGACTGCGATGGAGCTCCGTATGCCACGGCAAACTGGCTGACACTGACGGCGGCGGTGCACAAATGCTGCGCAGCTAGCGCCATTCGACGGCCAACACCGCGGTTCCTGGTGTGTCCGCTGTGCCGTGCGTGTGATCATTGCTTGTACAGCCCTCTCGCAGTGTCCGGAGCAAGTATGGTGGGTCTGACACACCGGTGTCAATGTGTTCTTTTTTCCATTTCCAGGAGTGTAGAATTATCTGCACATATCACTACATTTCCTAATAGCATCAGTGGTATCTCGCATTTAAAATTCCACTTGCAATTGTAACATTAAAATTATTATTACATTTATGTTCGTATCTCGTCCTGTTACGATGATATATACGTAACTGGATGAGGTGCTTTCCTTTTACAGAGTGCAAAAATGTTGTTAATGTAAATCTATTGCTAATACACCTCCATTTACCTAATCTTTGAAACCTTACAGACATCTGAGAGGTGGTAAGTATTGTTAAAAATGAAGGGATTCATTTCATAAATTTTTATTAAAATAACCTAACAGAAAAAGAAATTCAACACCCTCAAGAACTGTATTCAGTGGCACCAAGTCATAATATGTGCATATTGAGGAATTGCAGCGTTGGTGATTCATTTGACAAGGTCATCGGCTATGAGATGGCTCTGTGGAGACCAGTCTATTTTCACTCTGCAGGCGATAAATGTGCTGGGTTTAGAGGTGGACAGAGTTTGCAACATTCATGCTAGGTTATAACCGTACCGCCCTTGCAGTACATACATTGGAGGCGTGCAGGAAGCTGGAAGGACGAATCGACGGGTTGCTGTTCATGTGGGGCACAATGTATCGGTGGCGTGTCGCTGCTTTCACTTCTGGTCTGTGGGACGTCTCCATACCTGTAGATCAGGTTCGGGACGTCCGTGTAATGTAGACACGCGCATTGTGCGACCAGTGGTGGTCGGAAACGCGCCACCAGGAGCAACATTCTGGCTCATACTGCACCTGTTGTGTCTCCAGGAACTTCTGGAAACCGCCTGAACGCAGCAGGATTAAGATGACGTATGCCTCTGGCCAGGCTAACACGGACACCATGGCGCCACCAAGTATGGTCCCTTTGGTGCCACGAAAAAAGCCATTGGGGAGGTGAGTGGCACTGTGGTGTCATCAGCGGTAAGAGTGTGTTCTGTCTCGAGTGATGGACGTACACATGTATGGCGTAGACCTGGTGAGCTGCCTGTTCCCGAGTGCGTTCGTCCCAGACACGCAGGTCTGACTGCAGGCTTGGAGGGGCCAAGGGAGGAGAATGACGTCCACGCTCACTGTTGCTGTTCCTTAAGGGTAAGATGACCAGTACGTGCTACCCTGAACACGTTATCTGCCTGCTACCACCATTTCGTTGGCACAGAAATTATGTACTTTCTCAGCAGTAAAATGTGGCTGATGCCGCTTAATGTGCTCTTTGTGGTGTACGACATCTGCTCTGGCCAGCAAAATCCACACATCTTTCCCCAGCTGAGGACTTATGGGACATGGTGAATCAGGATGCTTGGGACGGTCTATCACGGGGCGCCTTTCGGCAGGTTTACGATATGGAATGAATCTATGTGGGTCCAGAGAGACTTTCAAATCTCAAACATTTACGATGTCGGCATTCAGACTGAGGCGGCGAATGAAAATTTATGCCAAGGCCAAGGTTCGTAACCAGGGTCTCCTGCTGACTAGGCAGATGCGCTAACCAGTACGCCATCCTGGCACAGTGGCTTTGCTCAGCTGCACAGACCACCCTAGCAAGCCTCCCTCCTCACTCCAAATTCCCATTCACGCCTCGGCCCACTTGGTATTCCCATAAAATCGAACAGCATTACAGAGGCTTTCCAACAGCATTGGAGTAGCACCTCAGCGTCGAAAGAAACGGGGCTTCGTGCATGAAACCTAGCCATACGTGGTTTAATCAAATGAAAATATACGGTTCCAGGTACCTTATCAAGTCTCAAACATCTGTCGCCTTCAGGGGACGTACCAAGTGTACTACCGAGCGAGGTGGCTCAGTGGTTCAAACCCGCATCCGACATCCTGATTTAGGTTTTCCGTTAGCGTGAATTGGGCCGGCCGGTGTGGCCGAGCGGATCTAGGCGCTTCAGTCTGCAACCGCGTGACCACTACGGTCACAGGTTCGAATCCTGCCTCGGGCTTTGATGTGTATCATGTCCTTGGGTCAGTTAGGTTTAAGTAGTTCTAAGTTGTAGGGGACTGTTGACCTCAGATGTGGTGCCATAGTGCTCAGAGCCATTTGAACCATTTGATTTTTAGCGTGAATTGGAATTTTGAATTACGATGGAGATGTGCTACGATAGTCGGTGCAATTGTGCGAAGCCACTGTCGCAGAATGGCGGCAGTTAACGCACCTACCTAGCGAACAGGAAACCCGACCTTCTGTAGCTATGTTCAGTCTGCATATATACGCCCTTAATGATAGTTTGTATGCGAGAGTAAATGGTTGCGTTGCCGCCAGAGGGGGTACACTGTTTGCTGGCGCGAATGTTTAGGCAGTGTTTACTGCAACATGTGTGTCTCATTTGGTCTGCTATCAAATACTCCTACAATGACGAACTACCTGTCATATCTCTTGTCAATGGAACGAGTTTTTCCTTGAGGGTGATGCATTCTTTTTCCAGCAGTGTAATTTATATCAATATTCTACGAATAATTTAAGTACTATACAAATTAAATGCATTTCGAATTCAGAAAACAAATAGAAAGAAAGACTTAGCGAAGCGGTGCGTTTTCAACTAGAATGGCCGACCCCGCGCAGCCCGCCGGAGCCAAGGGCTTTGATTCCCCTGCCTCGTAGTGTTATTGCGACGAGTGCACCGCGACAGTGCAGGAGGCCAGCGCCGGCTGCCACATGGTGCGGTTTCAGTCTTCCGTGGGTCGGTGCACTCACATGTGAAACGTGGTGGCGCGAAACGCAGCAGCAGGAGCCTCCGGTCGGTGTGCGCAAACGATGAAAACATTCGAAAGTAATCTAAAATTTTCGTATAGAACGTACGGCAGACCTTTTTATCTGCCTAATAGCTGAACAGCCAGGAATAACATAAATCTTTCGCAAGTTCATAAAATAACAGTAAAACCGGGTGGTATTTCCGGAACTACTGTATTCCGTGCTGAGAGTGCAATAAAATCTGCAGTATCTCTAGATTTGAGTAGGTATTTTGATACTCGAAGAAAAAGATACAAATGAAAAAGGGGGATTTCGAAGTTTGACAAAAAGTTAGTGCTTAGCAGAATAAAGGGTCGTAATTAACATACATTTGGGTTGCATTCAAAAAGTATTGATATAATCAATCAACCTTAAATAGAATAAGAAGCGAAATATTGCAGTCAGTTTCGACCTGAAAGATTGGTAAATAATATACCCTTAATCTTTTCAACTGAAGCCAAAAAGAGGCGTATTACTGTTAATAATGTAATTGAACTATAAAGTTGTAATTAAGGAAATGTAAAGCCAATATGAAAGCTGCTAACTTTTTCTATTAGCGGTGAAACTCCGTTAACATTTATAAAATTTATATAGTGTAAATAAAACATTACATTTTCACTGTAAAAATAATATATTCATATTTATAAAGACCTAAAAGTAAAAATACTTCCTTAACATCTTCAGTGTCACGCTCTAATTATAAGCTATTTAAGTATAAGAAAAATAATATTACTGAAATAAACATACAAAAAATAAAAGTTAAAAGATAAATCTTAAAGTTAGAATCATATCAACATTTGATATAACCAATTAAATAAATAAATAATCTGTATAAACACTGGCCACCAAATAACTCACCTCAACCATACTCAAATGATTTTGATGAATAATAACCCAACTTTAAAGGAACATAGTACCGACACTATGACAGAAGAGAGTATCCGGCGGCTAGAAAAATACAGAGTGATCTCTGTGGAAAAGATTTATTATTCTGGCTGAGAGACCTCCGTTCTTTGTCTTCTCTGCTCACTTGGTTTTTGATGCAGGAACTATAATGGTGGGAAAAGTTTTAGGGGAATGCACAGCCATTGCAGCAACAACAACGAAGCTTTGCGTAAAATGGACTCGCTGTGTGCCGAGCACAATAGTCTTGTAGTATACTTGGACAAAACTTGTGTTTCACAAAACCACGCGCAAGAACATATTTCGCTGTACTTGAACGGAATTATTAGACAGAAAGTACCTACAATTACTTTTGTACAGTGCATGTTGGCGATGTGGGTGAAGGGTGTTAATGATGAAGGCTCAGTAAGAGCTGCAAATAAGAAACGTGTGGGAGGTGGCCGGTAGTAGTATTGTCGGTCGTATTGAGACGAGCGCTCGGAACTGAAACCCCGCCGGCGACACGGAGTCTGCGTCGATACGGGACACGACACACTAACCATCAGCTGTTGTCAGAATTAATTTCCTGGTTTGCTTAACAACTCTGCGGCTGCAAGAATCTACACGGGCCAACATAGCTCCAATTCTTCGGCGACGATATTTTTCGTTACACAGGCGGAACAGTTTCACACCTTGTACGATATTTTATTCTTTATCTCGGAACGCTTTTTTGGTTTCACAATAAAATGTGTATCACTAGCATCTATAAACTTCGAGGCTGTACACATTTTATTTTCAGTCAAAATTATCAGTGGGTCCGTTTTTCGACAGAGTGAAGTAAAAGAACGTTTTGCTTCAAAATTTATCGTGACGTTAGCTTTTATTCTTTTGCACAGTACCTGACAAGGATTTTTTTTCGGAAAGTACTGTACATGTTCTAAATTATTGTACATAGTGATGAAAACGTGGCGACCTGTGGCAGGTACGGCCAGGAGGAGGAGGACCGGCAGTGGGACTCTGGGGGGTACTACACGACGCCGCGCGACCTCTACGAGAACCGCGTGAACGAGCGGCGGTCGCGGGCGGCGCGCGGCGGCGGCTACACGCCGCAGGACGCGGACGCGTACGGCGCCAAGCCGGGCCGCTTCCGGCGCTCCATCGAGGACTACCACTACTACGACGCCGCCTCCGCCGCCGCCGACGCCGACGCCGCCGCCGACGCCAGCGCAGACGCCGCCTACACGGCGCCGCCGCCGCGCGCCAAGCACCGACACCAGCTGCCGGCCACGCCGGTACCTCAGCCGCCGCACTTTGCTCTCTCTCGTCTCTGTCTCGCATTTGCTTTAACTTGCCTCCGCATTAACGTTCTCCTGCTACTTTACATAGCTAGCAAAACTATATGTACAGTTAACGTACAGTGGCTCGACGAATATATGGAACAAACACAAAACACATTACCGTGCCTAGATGTAGGAAAGCTGTTGGCATTCAAAACATCTTCCAGTCGTCACCGCATACGTAAATACAGGTACTGTATGATTCTCGAGGGAATCTTGTATCATTCCTCCTACAGAAAAAATTGTAAATTTGTGGTACGTTCCTGTGGGACCAAACTGCTGAGGTCATCGTTCCCTCGGCTTCCACACTATTTAATCTAACTTAAATTAACTTACGCTAGGAGCAACACACACACACACACACACACACACCCGTGCTCAAACCTCCGACGGGAGGAGCCGCGCGAACCGTGGCAAGGGGCCTGAGGCCACGCGGGTTCACAGTCCAGCAAAAATAGTGGAAAATATCCGAGAGACGACCACTAAAGCTCAATATCATTGAGATCTGGTGACTGGTGCCAGAGGAGATGCGACAGTTCGTCCTCGCGGTGTCAAATCCAGACCTGGACGATGTGAGCTGTGTCACAAGTGGTCCTGTTGTCCCCGAGCACATCATCATTGGGAAATAAATATTGGGCCACGGAAAGAAAGGAGGATTAATTTTAACGTTTCGTCGACATCGGAGTCATTAGAGACGGATCGCAAGCTCGGGTTGCGGCAATGACGGGGAAGAAAATCGACAGTGACCTTTTGAGGGAATCATCCCGGTATTTGCTTGGAGTGGTTACGGGAAATCACGGGACGTATAAATCCAGATGGCCGGTCGCGGATTTGAATCGTCGCCCTTCTGAATGCGAGTCCAGCGTGCTATTCACTGCACCACCTCGCACAGTCATTTTGCCATGGGAAGTACCTGAGGAGCGTAAATGGTGACATGATACTTGACAGTAATGCAACCGTGCAGGGGAACCATTGGGCCCACGGATATTACGACATTGCTGTCCAAATCATCACCGAACCCACGGCATGTTTCATTCCTGGGACGCAAAATCGCCCAGAAGTTGAAACAGTGTGAAACTAGAGTCATCCGACGAAATGACATTCCTCCATTGCTCCATATTCCATGTTTTATGGCTTCGACGCCGCGTTTTGCTGTTACGAGCATTTACGTCACTGATTACTGATTTTGGAACTGCAGCTCGCCCAGTTGTTCCTTGTTTATGGAGCTCCCTCCCTGTTCTTTTGGTGCTGACAAAGTTCGCGAGTGTGACATACGTATCCTTCAGTGATTTCTGCAGCTGCCCTCCTATTATCTATCGTCAGAACCTTCTTCAGTGACCGTCCGGCACGATCGCTAAAGACACACATTCACCCACGTCCGACTTTGTGGATATGTTTTTCCTCTTTCCCTGTAAGTGGTATAAATCTTCGATATGGCGCCTCTCGAAATACCAGTCATTCTGGCTCCCTTCGCTGCGGAAGCTCTCACCATACGAGCGCCAGCAATTTGCGCTAGTTCGAAATCGCTTAGCTTCGACACAAGTTGCTCACAACTGCACAGAACACTGCTCTCATTGTGAATGACAGGTGCCGTTCGTAGTTCAGTAAAACAGCAGCAACTCCAGACTTGGCTACCATCTAAATTTATGTTCAAGCATGCATTTCTCAAGTATACTATGTGATAAAATGTACCCGGACACCTTTAAATAGACGTTAATGTGGGCTGTGTCCACACTTCGCCTTTATGCCGACTTGAACTCTGTTTGGGACACTTCCATGTAGGTATCTCAATGTCTGGGGAGGAATGGCAGCCCTGTCTTCCACTAGAGCGAAAATCACGGAAGATGGTGGTTTCTTTAAATTTATTTATGCTTGACGTTACAGATTATTATCACATAAACTAAATTAAGTCACACAATTCACATTTTCGACCATAATTATTTTCTCTTGGTACGTAACTAGAAAGGAATGCCAATACTACAAGAACGCTAGTACTAAAACTACTTTCCACCACAACACAACTATAGTAAAACCCTTAGAGAAGCACCCAACTACTAGTACTCTTGCTAGTACTAAAGGATCTGTTCCGTTTTCGTTCCTTCATTAGGGTGCACTGAAATCGTAGACGCCTGTTTCGGCTACTGGACCCACCCTCCTCCTAGCCTTCGTGTGCTGTCTTCCTTCGACTCAGGGCAGCGCGTTGGAGCGTTTCCACTGCAACAAGCGAGTCCACGATTCGGTGTAGCGCCTCAGAGTCCATATTTTCGTGATTACTTGCACCAGCCCAATGTAGACAGAGCTCTCAGCGTGCTGACATGTGGCAGTAATGCTGCCTAGCCGCGATATCGGGATGCTGACATGTGGTTCAATACCTCGTCAAGTCTTCCTTAACCTAACTGAGTACGGCGGCAGCAGTATCTTCTCACAAGGGGAGACCACGACGTTGGAATTACAGATTAAATTCAAACTTTGTACACCTTTAGTAGGAAATTAAAACAACATAATGTGCAACTAGTAAGTTGCACTACTCTAGCAGTTCCGAGAAAATCGGAAGAGTAGCTCTACGCGACTATTATATATGTGATATACCTGTTCTTAGGTGCCAGACGTTAGAGTTCACGGTCGTCAAGGGATTAGCCTTGGAGCATGGAAAGACGGATGTGTATGAAGCGGCGGTTTGACTCTCGCTCAAACTTAGTTTTAATCTACATTTTTTCGTCACTGGCCACGGTATATAATTTATGACATTCGAGATGTAATATAATTGAAAAAAAAAAAACACTTGTATCTGCATGAAGTCTTAGTGAATTTCATGTTATTTGACTACTTAATATTTTTAATTAAATTTAGTTATTAAAACAAACATATTTATAGCTATCGACAAGTTAATGAAGAAACGCATAGAGTTTCCCTGAAAATGTAAGCCTGTTATCATCTGCGAAATCCCTTATACATGCAATGTGGTAAGTTACCTGGAACTATTTTGCACCTCGACGCACACAGGCAGACTACATTTGGCAGTTAAGCTGCGTAGGGGTGAGGCGTTGCTAATGTAGGAATAACGAATGGTGTAGGTGCAAATTTTTTGAATATCACAGAATTTACACATGTACTACAAAAATGAAAGTTTTTGAGCAGGAGTCGAACCGTCGCCAAATGCGCGTTTATCTTAGGAACCTCGCTTCACCACCGTACGCATAGATACATCAATTAAATAATTTTCTAGGAATTGCCAGAATAGTGCACGTTACTACTTGCGCATTGTGTTGATTTAATGGCCTACTGAAGGTGTACAAATCCTGAAGTAAATCCGTGATCCCAACGCCATGTTAATTCGTTCCTCGGTGTCGCTTTGGGAACCAGCGTCTTTAATGTCCGACGGCCATTACCCACTGCGTCTTTGTAGAGCGGGCAGTGAGCTGTGGAGTGCCAACTCTGTCGCAGACGCAAATATCATTCATCTTGAGACACAAACGAATTACAGATACTGGCTGCGAGTGGGCCCTTATTTAAATCAGTGCAGAAAGCTGAAAATTTGTGACGACCGGGATTCGAAAGCAGGTCAGCTGCTTACAAAGGCAGCTGCTCTGACCGCTATGCCATACAGACACAGTGGACATCGCAACTGTACGGCCTACCGTAGCGAGCCTCCCGTCTCATACAAATTCTCCTCAACTTATCCGCACCCTACTAACGTACTGCCATTGCACATTATCATAAGTACCCGCGTCATTTCACCGATTCCCGTAAGAGTTCGAGTCTTGCATGTAGCCACACTGAAGAGATCACTGATCGTAGTCGCCTTAACTATACATATGTGATGTCAGTCCACACGATGGGTTAACAAATCTCATTTTTAGTCTGTCCGTGATATTAGGGATAGATACGTATGGTCTCCTACTTGCGGCTGAAGTGTCCCATTCATTTGGCCACCTTAGAATATGTGATTTTGTAATAATTCTTTCGCCATATCTTACGATATGCCCATTTTCCGTACGCTCTGATTGTTTTCAAGAAAAGTTTGAATTGCCAATTTGCGATGGTTACAGTTTTGCTCATCACATTTGTAGTTTTTCTGCCTCCTGTATACTATTTGCAAAATTACGACGTTCCTCCTGAAATACCCCTAAATATTTCGTTACTGCGCTCGTTCACTTTTATCTTAGAATTTCTTGATGGATTCCCTTTCACCAGGGCTTACGTTGTTTTGTGAGGTGCTAGTGAAATTTTACGCCTGGACACCATTAGTCAGGTCCATGGAGCATTGCATTACATTTGTCTTCTATAATTCTTCTGGAGTCACAGCTTACAACAGACAACACAACATGTTATTTAATATCTGTAGTATACGCTCCATTGTTACAACCCAAAACTCTGGACCACACACTCATCCCTGCAGACAGCCCTTTTGTTATTATCTTGGTTATTTACTCTCCTGGACGTATTAGAGATGGATGTCTTCCGTGTCAATAATATCTCAGGCGTACACGCCTCTGGACACCCCCGACCAAAGTAGGGCGGCCTCCGTAGGTTGGCGGAGGCGCAAGTTTATCATCATCACTACAGCCCACATAGAACTATTATCTGTCGCAAGCAAGATCTCCGTATTAACTGCGTCTTCAGTTATCTTAACTTTTCTTCTCCCGTACGCTTAAGGTCTTATTCCTTGTAGCGGTCGGTGATCTTGTAATCTCTTGCATAATGTTGTTGTTGTTGTCGTCTTCAGTCCTGAGACTGGTTTGATGCAGCTTTCCATGCTACTCTATCCTGTGCCCTCATCTCCCAGTACTTACTGCAACCTACATCCGTCTGAATCTGCTTAGTGTATTCATCTCTTGGTCTCCCTCTACGATTTTTACCCTCCACGCTGCCCTCCAATGCTAAATTTGTGATCCCTTGATGCCTCAGAACATGTCCTACCAACCGGTCCCTTCTTCTTGTCAAGTTGTAACTCCTCTTCTCCCCAATTCTATTCAATACCTCCTCATTAGTTATGTGATCTACCCATCTAATCTTCAGCATTCTTCTGTAGCACCACATTTCGAAAGCTTCTATTCTCTTCTTGTCCAAACTATTTATCGCCCATGTTTCACATCCATACATGGCTACACTCCATACAAATACTTTCAGAAATGACTTCCTGACAGATCTATACTCGATGTTAACAAATTTCTCTTCTTGAGAAACGCTTTCCTTCCCTTTTGCCAGCCTACATTTTATATCCTCTCTACTTCGACCATCGTCAGTTATTTTGCTCTCCAAATAGCAAAACTCCTTTACTACTTTAAGTGTCTCATTTCCTAATCTAATTCCCTCAGCATCACCTGAGTTAATTCGACTACATTCCATTATCCTCGTTTTGCTTTTGTTGATGTTCATCTTATATCCTCCTTTCAAGACACTGTCCATTCCGTTCAACAGCTGTTCCAAGTCCTTTGGTGTCTCTGACAGAATTACAATGTCATCGGCGAACCTCAAAGTTTTTATTTCTTCTCCATGGATTTTAATACCTACTCCGATTTTTTTGTTTTTGTTTCCTGCACTGCTTGCTCTATATACAGATTGAATAATATCGGGGAGAGGCTACATCCCTGTCTCACTCCCTTCCCAACCACTGCTTCCCTTTCATGCCCCTCGACTCTTACAACTGCCATCTGGTTTCTGTACAAATTGTAAATAGCATTTCGCTCCCTGTATTTTACCCCTGCCTCCTTTAGAATTTGAAGGAGAGTATTCGAGTCAACATTGTCAAAAGCTTTCTTTAAGTCTACAAATGCTTGAAACGTAGGTTTGCCTTTTCTTAATATTTCTTCTAAGATAAGTCGTAAGGTCAGTATTGTCTCACGTGTTCCAACATTTCTACGGAGTCCAAATTGATTTGCCCCGAGGTCGGCTTCTACCAGTTTTTCCATTCGTCTGTAAAGAATTCGCGTTAGTATTTTGCATCTGTGACTTACTAAACTGATAGCTCGGTAATTTTCACATCTGTCAACACCTGCTTTCTTTGGGATTGGAATTATTATATTCTTCTTGAAGCTGAGGGAATTTCACCTGTCTCATACATCTTGCTCACCAAATGGCAGAGTTTCGTCAGGACTGGCTCTACCATCGCCGTCAGTAGTTCTAATGGAATGTTGTCTACTCCCGGGGCCTTGTTTCGACTCAGGTCTTTCAGTGCTCTGTCAAACTCTTCACACAGTATCGTATCTCCCATTTCAGCTTCATCTACATCCTCTTCCATTCCCATAATATTCTCCTCAAGTACATCGCCCTTGTATAGACCCTCTATATTCTCCTTCCACCTTTCCGGTTTCCCTTCTTTGCTTAGAACTGGGTTTCCTTCTGACAAGGGGAAGGCCTCAGACACGACCAACCGATTCAGCTCAAATTTGGCAGGTCGCTTGCGTACAACCTAAAACGAAGGAATCTAAGATATTTTGGGTCAACACTCCCGCAATTTTGAGAAAATCACCCCTAAAGGTTATGACGAGCAATCGACTCAAGGTTGGCGGGATCGATAGATAATTGTACATATAGCATTTTTTATCATCAGGTATAGGGTCCGAAAATGTATACTTTTCCAGAAATCGAGGTAAGAATCTTTTACAACTGCCGCTTCTGTACCCACATGGTAAACGCCTTCCGCCGACCGCACCGATAGCGCAACGGCCAAGGTCACTGGCAGGGACTCGGAGAACCCGGGTTTGAATCTCCAAGAAACCTAGCGGATATGGTTGTTTACGTTTGTATTTTTCCATATTTCAATTAATAGGGATAGGAGAGTTAATAAGGTAAGTATTATTATCATTCCTTATTGATTTACTTACCTTATTAACCCTCCTATCCCTATCAACTGAGATTTGGAAAAATACAAACGAAAACAATAACATCCACTACGTTTCTGCGAGACTCGAACCCGGATTTTCCGATTCCCAGCCAATTACCTTGGCCATTGCACTATCGGCGCTGTCGGCGAAAGGCGTTTATCATGTGGGTACAGAAGCGGCAGTTGTGAAAGTTTCTTTCCTCGATTTCTGGAAAATTTTGCGTTTGCGGACGCCACACCTGACGATTAAAAATTCTCTATTTGCAATTATCTATCGATCTCCGCAATTTTGAGTCGATTGCACGTCATAAACTTTAGGGGTGATTTTCTTAAAAATGCGGGGGTGTTGACCCAAAATATCTTAAAGACCTTCGTTTTAGGTTGTACACAAGCGACCTGCCAAATTGGAGCCGAATCGGTTGGCCGTGTATGAGGCCTTCCCCTTGTCAAATCTTGATATTCATACAAGTGGCTCTCTTTTCTCCAAAAGTCTCTTTAATTTGCCCCTAGTGAGATAAGCCTCCACATCCTTACATTTGTCCTCCAGCCATCCCTGCTTAGCCATTTTGCACTTCCTGTCAATCTCATTTTTGAGACGTTTGTATTCCTTTTTGCCTGCTTCATTTACTGTATTTTTATTTTTTCTCCTTTCATCAATTAAATTCAATATTTATTCTGTTACCCAAGGATTTCTACTAGCCCTCGTCTTTTTACCTACTTGAACTTCTGCTGCCTTGAATATTTCATCCCTCAGAGCTACCCATTCTTCTTCTGCTGTATTTCTTTCCCCCATTCCTGTCAATTGTTCCCTTAAGCTCTCCCTGAAACTCTCTACAATCTCTGGTTTAGTCAGTTTATCCAGGTCCCATCTCCTTAAATTCCCACCTTCTTGCAGTTTCTTCAGTTTTAATCTACAGTTCATAACCAATAGATTGTGGTCAGAGTCCACATTTGCCCCTGGAAATGTCTTACAATTTAAATCCTGGTTCCTAAATTTCTGTCTTACCATTATATGATCTACCTGATACCTGTCAGTATCTCCAGGATTATTCCATGCATGATTCTTGAACCAAGTGTTAGCTATGATTAAGTTATGCTCTGTGCAAAATTCTACCAGGTGGCTTCCTGTTTCATTTCTAACCCCAATCCATATTCACCTACTATGTTTCCTTCTCTCCCTTTTCGTACTCTCCCTTCACTACCTCAATAATTTCTTTTATTTCATCATACATTTTGTCAATTTCTTCATCATCTGCAGAGTTAGTTGGCATATAAACTTGTAATAATGTAGTAGGCATGGGTTTCGTGTCTATCTTGGCCACAATAATGCGTTCAGAATGCTGTTTGCAGTAGCTTACCCGCACTCCTATTTTTTTATTCATTATTAAACCTACTCCTGCATTAACCCTATTTGATTTTGTATTTATAACCCTGTATTCACCTGACCAAAAGTGTTGTTCCTTCTGCCACCGAACTTCACTAATTCCCACTATATCTAACTTTAACCTATCCATTTCCCTTTTTAAATTTTCTAACCTACCTGCCCGATTAAGGGATCTGACATTCCACGCTCTGATCCGTAGAACGCCAGTTTTCTTTCTCCTGATAACGACGTCCTCCTGAGTAGTCCCCGCACGGAGATCCGAATGGGGGACGATTTTACCTCCGGAATATTTTACCCAAGAGGACGCCATCATCATTTAACCATCCAGATTAGCTGCATGCCCTCGGTAAAAATTACGGCCGTAGTTTCCCCTTGCTTTCAGCCGTTCGCAGTACTAGCACAGCAAGGCCGTTTTGGTTAGTGTTACAAAGCCAGATCATCCAGACTGTTGCCCCTGCAACTACTGAAAAGGCTGCTGCCCCTCTTCAGGAACCACACGTTTGTCTGGCCTCCAACATATACCCCTCCGTTGTGGTTGCACCTACGGTACGGCCATCTGTATCGCTGAGGCACGCAAGCCTCCCCACCAACGGCAAGGTCCATGGTTCATGGAGTGAGGTCTTGCATAATAGTTTTTCAGATCTCTTGTGGTGAGAACGTTCAGAAGGGAAACTGGTGTGCACGATTTGGGTAACATCGAATTCTTGTCTTGGCCTCCAATAATAATAACCACCTCAGCATTCTTCCACGCTACATGGACCTTTCATTGCAAGAGACATTCGTTGTAAATTTCATGCAAGTAAACAACTAAATGGCACCATAAGGCTTGTATTACTTCAACAGCGGTACCATTCGGCCCTGGACATTTTTTATTTTTCAGTCTTAAAATTACCTACTTTCTTGTAGTGCGAAGGCGTACACAAGTTTCTCGTTTCTATAGTCTCCCCGTAGCATTTTTCTTAACCTAAGCTGATCTGCCGTCTCGTATTCTTCCTCTTCGCCAGGAGGTTTCCATTATCAGAGCAGCTGACTGTTGCCACCTTTCTGATACGGTCCCATTATTTCTTTGGTGCATGTGCATGACGGGTAGCGATCATATTGTTTCTCAGACTATTTTGTGTGGTACTAGCAAGGCATCCGTTCTAAGTTGGTATCCGCGAATTGTTTCCATCGTCTCATTTTTGTTTTCCATAACAGTTCCTTAAAAAGTTGTTTAACGTGCCTGCGTCCAAGTAGCCTTCAGATTCTTTCTTCCTGGACCATGCTGCTCTGGTACTGCTTCCTAGCTCTTCTTGTTTCACATCATCATTTTTGCAGCGTCTCGGTCCAGATGCAAGGTACACCTCTACAAGGACCTTTCGTGATAGGTACTGTCGCCTCCTCTGTTCAGTATATGGCAAGTGTGAGCGCTTGTGTTTTCGCATTGACACCATCTTACAGCGATGGTCTTCTCAGTTCTTCTTATTTAACCATCCTGGTGTTGTGTTTTGGCCTTACTCGCACTTTTTCGTGCTGTCTTGGATTTCCCTTCCGATGGTAGCATAGTGTATAATATTGTGACCACTCGATGTCATTCCACTCCCAACTTTCCACCCTTTCCAACGGCGCACCGCTGCTGTAATTGCTATAGTGAAGTCTATGTTTCACATCGTTCCGAATCTCCCTTCGTAGGTTGGCTAAATACCTGTAAGCTGAGTTTCATAATGGGCTCTTCCAGTGGCCTTCAACATTCATGTGTGAGACAGCTGTGTCACAATAATGACTTCGCATCACAAGAGGCCTGATTCGTCCTCGTTGATTAATATCCTTCAGCAATAGCAGGTATTCGTCGATCTCACCACAAAATTGGGAACGCTTGGAAACCAAAATACAACTCTCCATTCTGGTGAATGTTTCCACACAGATTACGTGTTCTGAATAATACCGTGATATTTTTGTCCATGTCATGTTCTCGATAAATACAATTATTGTTGTCGTAAGACGTCGCCCTTGGATGATGCCTACGGGGAACATTTGGCGACTTTTCTTGCTTTACTATACCGTTCTTGGAGACATAGTACATCTAAGTTCAACTCTTCTACCAGTTTTCTAGCTTCATTAAATACGCTGATATTTCTCGTAGCTTTCGGCTGTCGTATTGTTATGTACATTAGGGGTGATGGGTATATATTAGACAATCTGGGCATACTCGTCTGTAACCCCATGCTGTTCGACCATGGGTCATTCTTCTAGCAGAAACCTGTTTCATTAAATTCTCCAGTTCTCTACTTCCTTTGGCTGATTGTTCACTTTCATTTGGGTTCTGTTCTATGGAATGAGGAACAGGGAAAGTAATATGCCCTCCTGCTGGTTTCATATTCCTTACCTGGTGGGTTAACAATGCAGTAAGCATCATCGACTCTTCTGGCCTTGTGAGAAGCTAGTAAAGTTGAACTGGTGTCTGGGGGCTGCAGCGAAACTGGCGTTTTAACTTATCTCACAGGTGTTCCATTGGCCTTACGTTCAAACTCTGAACAAGCTAGTATACTTCAGGAACGTTACGGTCCAAGAACCATTGCTTCACAAATGGTGCTTTATAACAAGGTGCATTGTCGTGTTAATACAATCATTGCTTCAGAACTGTTTCTCTATGATACACAGCACACAATGCCATAAAATGATTGCTATTTTATAATTCCAGTCTCGGATGACAATGTTTATTTGTAATCGGTTTATTAATTCCGGTCAGTACTGACCATCTTCAGATTTAGAAAATAAAAACTCTTACACGTAGCCTAAATTACAGAACACTTCCAATTATTCGAATGTAAAGCAGAAAACAACAATAAAGTATCTGTAAAGCACATCCATACCAGAATAAAATTGTTTGGTATTACACATATCACATTTGATATAATTGGCTATCCACACACTACAGGGTGCATTTCTGTAGACGGTTACTTGGACTTGTATATGTCAACTACACAGTGCAAGTGAGCTGATTATTATTTTGTGTATTACATCGTCTTCCATTCATGTGACACTGTCTCTCCATCTGATCCTACAGTCATAATGACTTTGTAGCTCCCAATGCTTACATGATTGCTTATTCTGTGTGAGAGCCCGAATCTAGCTGCTCTTGTTAAAAAGTCGTGTTCTGTGAGCAGCTGCTGCGATTTTGTCCTGGCCCACTGCCATATAGTACAAATGGTGCACCCCTTGTTTCAAATAACCTGAGGAAATTTGTATTCCTCCCAGTTTTATTCAGTCTGTGTGAGATCCATTTGATGTGACTGAATTCTGTTATTCTGTTTTTAATGTTTCTTTATGTAGATAATTTACTTAGCTTCTTTTCTGACCATTGATTACAATTTTCATTGGGATCAGATCTTGATATTTAACAAACACAATTTTGAGTTCTACAGTGTGGAAACAATTATTTTCTTGCTCCTAATAGTTATATCCAATTTTAAAAAATGAGAAGGAAGTTCCTATTATCAGCAGTAGGAAGTTGGTAGTCATCAACGAATATTGTCATTAAGCTACTCCTGTTATGATTCTTACTTCTTTTAGGAAACCGGTATATCAATGCAATGTTCTCCAATATTCCTACATCTTTCCAGTCTCTTTCTTCTATTACTAAAGCAGCATCAGGTATTCTTACATTCAATGTTCATAGCATGTCATCAGTTTAGTTCGCCACGACCCTTAGAAAAATAAGAAAATTTCTAGATTGTATTATATACAAAAGTCAAATTCTTCTTTCATTTCTGGTCATTGCTGTTAATGAAAATTCTATTGCGGGATTGTATTGTAAGAACTGTCTATAAGTTAGACGATCTACGGTGTGACGTATCACATAATAGCTGAATGTAACAGAGAACGTTCTCAGTAGTCTGCGTTCTGTCAGTGTGAAAGTGAGTCTGTGACATAATATATAGTGCATGCAACGTCCCTGTGCGGCAGCATGTGAAATGAGAACAGCGGCCACTTTCATGTCAGCAACAGCAGGTGCTGTAGCGAACACGGAAATTGCAACCTCCATGAATGTCATCCCTGGTGAAAGACGACAGATGCGGCCCCAAGACATTACACAAAGTGATTCCACGATGATGTTACAAACTTTCAGGGATGATGGAGGAGGGTAAATGTAGCACTTTGAAGTAAGGGACCCTGCTATGAACCTAATGTGGATTACATTGTTTCAGAGTCATTTCCCAAGCTACATACTTTCCTTCTCACATAAATCACTAAAAACTCCGCACACAGAGACGTTACATGTACCTTGGCAGCGGTTGACACATATAGCGTATCAAATGATCTCTTATTTTGGTCGAATTCTGTCACAAATTTCTCGTCTTCCCGACCCTATCCAATACTTCTTCATCAGTTATGTGATCAACTCATCTAATCTTCAGCATTCTTCTGTACCACCACATTTCGAAAGCTTAAACTCTCTTTTTATCCAAATCACTTATTGTCTATGTTTCACTTCCATACATGGCTACACTCCAGAAAAATACCTTCAGAAAAGAGTTCCTAACTCTTGAATCTATATTAGATGTTAACAAATTGCTCTTCTTCAGAAATTCATTTCTTGCCACTGTAAGTCTACGTTTTATATCCGCTCTACTTTGGCCATCATCAGTTATTTGCAGCACCAGTAGCAAAACTTATGTATACATTCAGTGTCTCGTTCCTAATCTGATTCTCTAAGCATCACCTGATTTAATTTGACTACATTTCACTAACCTCGTTTTGCTTTTGTTGATGTTCATCTTATACTCTTCATTCAAGACAATGTCCATTCCGCTCAGCTGCTCTTCTGAGTGCTTTGCTGCCTCTGACAGAATTACAATGTCATCGGCAAACCTCAAGGTTTTTATTTCTTCTCCCTGAATTTTAATTCCTACGGCAAACTTTTGTTTGATTTCCTTAACTGCTTGTTCAATATACATATTGAATAACATCGGGGACTCGTTTTCTGTCTACCTTCCAATGCTATAAACGTATGTTCACCTTTCCATAACCTATCTTCCAAGATAAGTCATGGGGCATTATTGCTTCGCTTGTTCCTACATTTCTTCGGAATCCAAACTGATATTCCCCGCGGTTGGTTTCCACCAGTTCTCCCATTCTTTTGTAAGCAATTAGTTTCAGAATTTTGCAACCATAACTTAATAAAATAATAGTTCTGTAATTTTCACGTCTGTCAGAAACTTCTTTCTTTGGTGTTGGAATTATTATACACTTCCTTGAAGTTGGAGCGTATTTCGCCTGTCTCAAACATCCGTACCATTACAAACATCTAGCTTTGCCACGGCTGGCTCTCCCAAGGTTGTCAGTTGTTCTGACGGGATATCATTTACTACCGGGACCTTGTTTCGACTAACATCTTTCAAAGTTTCGTCAGATTCTTCTCGCAGTATCATATCTCGCATCTCATCTTCATCTACGTCCACTTAGAGTTCTGCAATGCTGCTCTCAAGTTACTCCCTTGCATAGACCCTCTGTATACTCCTTCCACCTTTTAGCTTTCCCTTCTATTCTTATGAGTGATTTACTATTTGAGTTCTTGACATTCTTACAGCTGCTTCTCTTTTTTTCCGAATGTCTCTTATTTTTTATGGAGGTGGTATCTATCTTTCCACTAGTGAAACATTCTTCTAAATCCTTACATTTGTCGTCCAGCCATTTCTGCTTAGAAATTTTGCACTTCATATCAGTCTCATTTTTAACCATTTATATTACCTTTTGCCTGCTTCATTCGTTGCATTTTTAAATTTTCTCCTTCCATCAAATAAATTCAATATCTCTTATGTTATCCAAGGATTTCCACTCGGCCTTGTCGTTTTACCTATTTAATTCTCTACTGTCTTTAGTATTTCATCTCTCAGTGCTAATAATTCGGCTTCTACTGTATTCCTTTCCCCTTTTTAGTCAACCGTTGCCTAATGCAAATTACTAAATTACACAAATAATCATTCACGTCTGTGAAACAAAGAGTCTCTTCAACTAAAAAGATGATGTACTGACCATCCTGAAAGTGATGTCGACTAATACACCAAGCGGTTTAAAGAAAACACAGACGAACTGAACAAACCGTCGAACCTATCTGCCACAACTGCTAAGTCAGAGCCTATTATCTACGCTTTGTCGTTAATCTGAAGTACGTCCTTCTCCACGCAGATAAGGAAGGAAGATATACGAAGACAGTAACTTGTTCTCGAAAGAACAGTTACTGTTGATGACCGAGCAGCTTTTTCCTGGAATATATGATGACTAACTGACAACCTCAGCTTCAGACAGGTGTTGTTGTTATACTTCGATGAAGACAGCTGAAAACGTGTGCCCCGACCGGGACTCGAACCCGGGATATCCTGCTTACATGGCAGACGATCTATCCATCTGAGCCACCGAGGACACAGATGAATATCGCGACTGCAGGGACTTATCCCTTGCACGCTTCCTGTGAGACTCAAATTCCCAACTGTCCACGATTCATGTATTGTACCTTATAGACATTTGCCCACCCACTCATTACTCGCGAACGCTTTGGCGATTCCCGTAAGAGTTTGGGCAACCTGTGCGCATTCGCACAGACGAAGGTCAATGGCTGGGTAGCCTTTAACATTATATACGAAGACAGTAACTTGTTCTCCAAAGAACAGTTACTGTTGATGACATTTTCAGCTGTCCACATCGAGGTATAACAACAACACCTGTCTGCAGCTGAGGTTGTCAATAAGTCATCATTTATTCCAGGAAAAAGCTGCACGGTCATCAACAGTAACTGTTCTTTCGAGAACAAGTTACTGTCTTCGTATATAATGTTAAAGGCTACCCAGCCATTGACCTTCGTCTGTGCGAATGCGCACAGGTTGCCCAAACTCTTACGGTAAACGCCAAAGCGTGCGCGAGTAATGAGTGGGTGGGCAAATGTCTATCAGGTACAATACATATGTAGAATCGAGGGCAGTTGGGAATGTGAGTCTCACGGGAAGCGTGCAAGGGATAAGTCCCTGCAGTCGCGCTATTCATCTGTGTCCTCGGTGGCTCAGATGGATAGAGCGTCTGCCACGTAAGCAGGAGATCCCGGGTTGGAGTCCCGGTCGGGGCACACGTTTTCAGCTGTCTTCATAGAAGTATAACAACAACACCTGTCTGCAGCTGAAGTTGTCAGTTAGTCATCATTTATTCAAGGAAGGAAGATGTTCGTTCCTGTGGTTCTAAACGGTCCTTCGTCGTCTCCCACGAAGGGTGGTGTAAACTGCCAAACCAGGAGACTTCCTTTCCTCCACCAAGCTATCTATCTACTGTTTTTTTTCTTAATCACTGCTATTTGCATTATTCAACTGAGGTACTGGCGGCAAATTCCAAGGTCAACATTTGAAAACGGCTCTATATTCTTTCTTCATCGACATCTCTGTTTATTAATGATTATACTATATTTTTGTTCATAATCTCGTACCCAGAGACAGGTCTGAGACTAATTTTCACAGCACGGGGGCGGTGAAACACATCTCGCTACCGTACCATTGCATACATGAAAGCGACTGCATTGTAAATCCACCTCGTGCCACATACGTCCGTTACTTGCACTTTAGAGGTCACCAACTCAGGTCCATTCTAACAGAATGCAATCTTCAGTTCTGCAACCACGCCCGCTTACATTCTATTATTATATATGTCACACTAGGAACTTCCCAGGACTAGTCGAGCCGGAATCTTCATAGTTCCAGCCGACGCATGGTGCAGTTTTCACTCCGTCATCAATAAACCGTAAAGCAGTTTATTGATGACGGAGTGAAAACTAGTTTGACAGAGCACTGAAAGACCTGAGTCGAAACAAGGCCCCCGGAGTAGACAACATTCCATTGGAACTACTGACGGCCTTGGGAGAACCAGTCTTGACAAAACTCTACCATTTGGTGAGCAAGATGTATGAAACAGGCGAAATACCCTCAGACTTCAAGAAGAATATAATAATTCCAATCCCAAAGAAAGCAGGTGTTGACAGATGTGCGAATTACCGAACAACCAGTTTAATAAGCCACAGCTGCAAAATACTAACACGAATTTTTTACAGACGAATGGAAAAACTAGTAGAAGCCGACCTCGGGGAAGATCAGTTTGGATTCCGTAGAAACACTGGAACACGTGAGGCGATACTGACCTTACGACTTATCTTAGAAGAAAGATTAAGGAAAGGCAAACCTACGTTTCTAGCATTTGTAGACTTAAAGAAAGCTTTTGACAATGTTGACTGGAATACTCTCTTTCAAATTCTAAAGGTGGCAGGGGTAAAATACAGGGAGCGAAAGGCTATTTACAATTTGTACAGAAACCAGATGGCAGTTATAAGAGTCGAGGGACATGAAAGGGAAGCATTGGTTGGGAACGGAGTAAGACAGGGTTGTAGCCTCTCCCCGATGTTATTCAATCTGTATATTGAGCAAGCAGTAAAGGAAACAAAAGAAAAATTCGGAGTAGGTATTAAAATCCATGGAGAAGAAATAAAAACTTTGAGGTTCGCCGATGACATTGTAATTCTGTCAGAGACAGCAAAGGACTTGGAAGAGCAGTTGAACGGAATGGATAGTGTCCTGAAAGGAGGATATAAGATGAACATCAACAAAAGCAAAACGAGGATAATGGAATGTAGTCGAATTAAGTCGGGTGATGTTGAGGGTATTAGATTAGGAAATGAGACACTTAAAGTAGTAAGGGAGTTTTGCTATTTGGGGAGCAAAATAACTGATGATGGTCGAAGTAGAGAGGATATAAAATGCAGACTGGCAATGGCAAGGAAAGCGTTTCTGAAGAAGAGAAATTTGTTAACATCGAGTATAGATTTAAGTGTCAGGAAGTCATTTCTGAAAGTATTTGTATGGAGTGTAGCCATGTATGGAAGTGAAACATGGACGGTAAATAGTTTGGACAAGAAGAGAATAGAAGCTTTCTAAATGTGGTGCTACAGAAGAGTGCTGAAGATTAGATGGGTAGATCACATAACTAATGAGGAGGTACTGAATAGGATTGGGGAGGAGTTTGTGGCACAACTTGACCAGAAGAAGGGATCGGTTGGTAGGACATGTTCTGAGGCATCAAGGGATCACCAATTTAGTATTCGAGGGCAGCGTGGAGGGTAAAAATCGTAGGGGGAGACCAAGAGATGAATACACTAAGTAGGTACTGGGAGATGAAGAAGCTTGCACAGGATAGAGTAGCATGGAGAGCTGCATCAAACCAGTCTCAGGACTGAAGACCACAACAACAACGACATCAATAAACTTCATAGCTCAGACTATGGTGGTGTGGGCATAAGACGACGGGTGATGAGGTAATGCCCAGTCACAAAGAGCAGTGTACCACACGGGGCACTAGCCAGAAGCATCGTTCTAGCATGTCCGGCTGTTCTGTGCGTTTAGAGGTATGCGTGGAACAGTTAATGCTCTTTCTCATTATAGTTTAGTTACCTTAAAAGTACTTACCTACTATAGTGTTTCTTATGCTTGATATAATGCTGACTCGACAGCTGTTATATTAAGAAGCAGCAGAGGTAGTTTTCGAAGCACATAAACTTTTCTGTGGAGAGCCAGAATTAGAAACGATGAGCCAATGTGGTGCTTGCCCCAGCTCTGCCAAATACCAGGTTTGACAATAACTGTAGTGTGAGGCGTGGGATAGTGACAGATACCACACACGCGACCCCACAAAGTATTCTCTGCTATGTGGGCTTTCCGACCTACTATAAGTGTCGCAGGTCCCGTGAGACTTCTGACGAATCAGTTTAGCTCCGTGAGTTTTCCGACCAGAGCTTATTTACGCCAGTCGTTCACAAGCAGCGGATGTGTTTTCACCATTAGTCAAGCAGTCCCTCGCTGACAGCCTTCTTTTCCTTACAGTTTTGCAGTTTCGAGGCGTAAGCTACTTGAGCTCTATACATTGAGAGTAGTGTAAGTAATTCCAGCCTACTGTAGGATGGTCACAGAAAGTGTGACGAGTATACGAAATGACTGTGCCTGAGTAAGTGCTGAGGTCATTTAAAAACTGCAAAATGCAGAGTCACGGCTAAACAGCAACGTTCTTGCCTACCTGGCGAAGATTAGGAAGCGAATTCATAACTGCAGGAAAAGAGTCCACGAAGAAAAGAGAGTGCCTGTTTTCCAAATGTGTCATATTATGGCAACTTCAAGACTGCATTGTGTAAAGAAAGAAGGGAAGCTATTGGGATGAGCCAGAATCCTGACAATAGTTCGGAGGTTCAACTCACGAAATCATTTGTGTGTGTGTGTGTGTGTGTGTGTGTGTGTGTGTGTGTGTCAGTGTCAGTGCGCGCGCGCATAACTTGCGATGGACCTGTTCTTGACGAAAGAATCCTGGTGTTCTGTTGTGAGGAAGAGGAGAAAATCCTATGTGAAAGTGGTACTGTTCTTATGGAGGGGGACATTCCCTTTGCTCCTCGACAGAAGTCAAAATACATATGAAAAACTTTTTTCCGCATTGAAATATAAGAGGCCTGCGTTGTCACCGAAAACTACAGTGCTACACAATGAAATGGGTACAATTAATGATATGAAAACAGCGTTTCCCTACATCTCTCTTTCTGGTTGCAATTTTCAGTTCACTCAACATGTGAAAGAATATACAACGACTGGAATTAACAGAGTAGTACATTGATACAGAAGAAGTCCTACTGTTTTGCTACATGTGTGCTGCAGTGGCACATGTTCCATCTAACGGCGTTGACGAAGCGTGGTTGGCAATAATGGAGCAAGTGTCCAAAGGAGAAAAGGTCATGAAATTCGTTGACTATGTGGTCAAGGAAGCAGTAGTGCTATATTTGAAACTAAAGAAGTTTCCATTGATCTGCCTCATCAAGAAGGAAGAAAAAGATTCATAGATCCTGACGAAAGATTATTAGACTTCATAAGAATATACGGTTCGAGGGAATTCGTACAAAAATCGAGAGAGATATTAAAATTCATGAAGTAAGAAAAGAATTTTAATCATTTGCTGCAAGTAATGTTAAAGAAAGAAAAACGTAAAAAATGAAGAAAGGGTGAAAATTAAAAAAATAAAACATTTAAACATGCCTGTGTACTGCGAGTGTAGCCAGTCCTAAGCCCGGACAAATATGTGAAGGGATGTCCTTATGACAAAACGGTCGCCATGACCTCCGCCACTGTTGCGACTGCCTTTAATGGTCGCAACATCCACGGCTGAAATACTAGTGGTCGGAAACACAACGCAGACGTCACGGGTCGCAAACCACACGACCAGAAAGCGCACGACTCTGTACTCTTCATCCCCTCTGAGCAGAACGTATCAGGCAGCCTCACCTCCTTAACTGCGCATCACTTCAGTGTTTGGGTGTCACCCTAGGGCACTAGACAGGAAGATTCAGGTACAGAATGCGACACAGCGAGCACTTCCTGCTGAAGCAGTGGGGTGCGTATGCGTATGTGCAGCCACCTAGTAGGCAAGTGGTCGCAGTATCTTTTAAAGTTACTGTAGGACGAAAGGTTTCCTTAGAAGGAAGTTTTCTTGCTCCGCACGAGTCAGTTCGTTGAAAAGCTCTGGAAGAAGCTTGGTTCCCCAAAAAATAAAAGTTTCTTGCGGCTGAAAGTGAGAGCTCACTGCAGAATCGCAGGTTGAGGAACTGAGTCGAGTACTCTTACTTTAACTGAATCTGTCATCAGTTACGATCAGCTTCACCATTTTCTAATAAAATTAATTGTAATAGCGGAGATTAGATAAGAAACTCGCTCATAAATTGGTCCAATGTCTTTTAAAAAAGTTAAAGAAATGAAACAAAAGAAAAAACAGAACGAGGTGTTCCTAATCCCCATCTGACAACACAGACTGAAATCTGACAACACAGATTGAAGTTTTCCCTTAGCTTCATTAAACTGCTTAATGCAAATGTCGGGTGGTCACTTTCGAAATGGCACAACCAATTTTCTCTCTCGTCCTTCGTCGATGTGGCCAGTTAGTTTGTCACTAATGACCTCATCGCCGGTAGTGCATTAATTCTTAATATCCCTTTCTTCTCTTCATCTCGAATTAAGAAGTTAGTTGCCGCTGGTCTTCCGTAACAGTGTGATAAATCCTTAATAATCAGAACAATAGATTTTCAAAATTGGTGGTGGAAGTGTATCCATAATAGAAAAAGTACATAAGCTCCTATTTGGAACAAACTGCATAGCTTTAAGAGTATCTAGCATGGCTATTTAGATATAAATTATTGTAATCAAGGAAAGACTTTATATTCACCCTGTGCTTCTCATGAACAAATGTAAATTTCTTGTGCGCTATAGTAATTTTTGTATGTTGAATTCTGTATCTGTAACACGCTTATCGTAATGAACGGAATACAAGAAATGTAAAAAGCCTGCCTGAAACTAAGAAAGGGCTTGATGGTAATATTTTTTTCAGATTATATAAATCAATAAATAAATAAAATAAATACGTAATACCTATATGACTAATTCGCCAAAGTTGTAGAGCCTGTCTTTTCATACAGTATCGATTTTTGCGAGATTAAGTAGTTCGTTTAGCACTTCCGTGACAGAGGTCATATTTGTTCCACATACCAATTTATTCCCTTGAGTTCACAGGGATGTGAAAGTTCTTCATCTGAGTGGAGCTACGATGTAGCGTTGTATGTATCGACTCTTTGGAGCCAACAGGCTCATTCTTGGCTCCTAATGGGCTTCGTTGTTTCAGTTGTGCACTGTGTGCCTTATGTTTTGAAGGTTTTATGTGATTTTTTCCTGTTTGCAGTAATCTCAGTAAAGATATTTATTTTCTTTTTTACAATGTTTTCTGGAAATATACAGATTTGTGCACATATTTCTCGATAAAACACTTTTAAATTCATTTAGTGGTTTTTCCTTGTTTGCAGTGTGCGTTTATAACTTTTATATGTGCGTTTTACTCATATTTATGTCTAAAATTTTAATTTTACGTATTTTGTTCAGTGCTGCAATCTTATTTTACCTCCATTGATTCGATATGAAATGGGAAACTCCACGAACTCGTGCTTTGTGTTTTGTGACGATTGCTTGCTTTCCCCTTGTCTTTATATTTCTCCCATTTGAAAAATGCCTTACAAAAATACGGTAACAAGAAAGATAGTCTTATTTTCCTCCATTATTACAATTCCACAAGATGAAAATGTTTACTATTGCAACATCCAAAAGAAAATAACAAAGACGATGCCATCATTTGAGTGACCAAGTGCCACCAGCATTATACTTCCCCCTCTCTCTCTTTGCCGATCTGCAGCAGCCACTACAGCTGTGTACTCGGCTTTGGGTGCGGAGCAGAATATACCTGATGTTGCGTCACTCTGGTGTTTGTTGTGATGGATCTTATATCAATTGGGTGGTGGGCGGTTGACAAAATTACAGAATACAGCGGGGCTATTCCGCTCATTTCAACTGTAATTCCTTTACAATATGACGTGAAAGTTTTTAAAAAACTGTTAAATGTGGAAATTACTTTTCACGAACTAAGTATTAAACAAATATCTAAAGAAGGTAGAAATCACAGTATATAAAAATGGTGAAGCTGTTACACCTACTCAAGAAGCTATCCCGCTCAGTGTATTTCAGTGTCAGAATCCACATTATTCGTCCTTTCGCACCTACACGCAATTGTGAAATCATGTGGCACATTTCTGGCATTGTTACCGCTTGTTTCATATCTTCGTCTGACCATGAACTACTTGGCTTTTTTCTTTTGTATATAGGGACCATCTGAATAGAAACCAAGAAAATGCGTTCTCTAGAATTTCGCTGTAAAGCAACAGTTAAACTAATAGTTCGACAGAGCGCAAGTAGCCCCACGTGTATGAGGTGAAACAGCCCCACGTGCAGACATTTCGAAGGACGCGCCAAATCAGATCTTTGTGGAAAAGGCCAGCAATATGAGTTGACATACACACACTGTATAACCTATGTTCTTAGACGAGTAACAATAAGAGTTTAAAATTTAACGTTGCTGTGTCTTGTTGTATTCTTTAACTAAGGCCATAAACCATCAGAAGTTCCCTACCTCTAGAATTTGTTGTTCTGTCCTGTTAATAATTTAACAAAAACACCCTTACCATAAAATCAGAGGCGGCGACAGAGAGGTACTGACACACGATGAAGGCAGAACGACCTTCACTCTGTGAGGAACTAGCCCATTCTTGCAACATTTCCTATTTCAGACGGATTAGCGCCGTGAACAGAATAGCCCCACTGTAGCATAACTCACTTATTATCTTGGAATTTGTTTGGCATAATAACGGTACTTTCTTCCTTTTACAGATCCTAATCATTGCTAAAAAACTGAATATGTCTCGGTGGACTCCAGCAGCAATGAATTTAGGGAACAACTGACTCCTCTTCGAGTCCAGTGGGATGTTACTTCCCACATAAAATAATTATATAGCTATAAGCAAGTATCAGAATTTAGAAACATGGCCGCAGTATCCGCTCCAAAATAGTGATGGGCAAAACTATTCTTTTCGGAGATTGGATCAGAATTGCTCACTCAATGGAACGAGTGAGCAGTTCGGTTTCATAACTCACCACTCACCATTCACTCACAAAAATAAGTAAAAGGAAAGTGCATTACCTTTTTAATTCAGGTCACTAAACCTGCATTTTTATGTAATTTGGTCCTATTTTGAAAGAACATATGAAGAGGAGCAACAATTTTGTGTTGAGTCGCTAGTAATTTTCGGACGCAAAAGTTTCAAATTTCGTCTACTGCAAAAGTTATAAATATTACAACAAAATCCTAAATACTTTTTATCAGGTGGAAAAATTTTAAGAATTAAGAGTGATTCTCGTTTTATTTTGATACTTTTATTCGTCCTGCTTTTGAAAATTTTCGTCCACAGGCCACTGATGTTGCTATGATACATGGTGCTTTTAGACCAGTTGACACAGCGCTGGCCAGAGCCATTCTCTTGTTTCCCACCAGTTTAAGGGATCGCTGTTTCCAGGAAAATATATCTCCACTAAATATTTGTCCAGTTCGACAACTGCTGCATTTTACAGGTTGTAACTTGCCAGAAGTTGACAAATAGTTTTACTGAACTCCTACCAGATCAAAGAAGTCTCATACCTAACGGTGGTAACTTGTTGAGACATTAGCTCTGTTTTTTTCTTAGTGAACAACCAAGAATTTCATTTCTGCAACAATCTTCATGTAGCAGTCCTGAAATGTTCCGTCATCTGAAAATGCTGGCCTTTGAATCGTGGGTGGAGTAATGTTGCTGACTAATCAGTTCGCTGCAGCAGATAATAAAAATGTTCAATTTTGTGTGAGACCAAACTGCTGAGGTCATCGGTCCCTAGACTGACACACTACTTAAACTAAGAACAACAGACACACTGGAACCTCCGACGGCAGAGGCCGCGCAGTGGCGCCTCAAACTGCAGGGCCACTCCGCGCGTGTCGAGACAACACCGAACCACCGTGATAACCCTTTACGCAAATTATCAACCAGTCACTTTGTTTCTTGAGGATTTTCTTATTTTTGTCTTTAAAAGGTTTTAGTTACCGTTCCATTAATTTTGGCAAGATTTTTATTATTGAAACTGAGTCTATTTTCTGTGAGGGCACCTGTTCGGTTACCTAATCAATAACTTTCAGAATATGTAAACCCAGTTGCATTATCTCCCAGGCTGCATCGTTTAAAGTGATACATTTTACACCTAAAATGGCGAGGTAAGAAATTATAGGGTCTTTATTTAAAGTAAATCTTTCAATGTTTCGTAAGTAGTTCCATCTGGTTGGGACATCTTGTTTCAATTTCAGTCGGTCATTTTTTTTAATTTTCTTGCGTTTCAGCAAGTTTGTTTGAAGCAACGAGTTTCCCCTGAAGAAACACAACTCATTTGAAGTCATCAGGCCGGCCGGTGTGGCTGAGCGGTTCTAGGCGCTTCAGTCTGGAACCGCGCGACTGCTACGGTCGCAGGTTCGAATCCTGCCTCGGGCATGGATGTGTGTGATGTCCTTAGGTTAGTTAGGTTTAAGTAGTTCTAAGTTCTAGGGGACGGATGACCTCAGATGTTAAAAAAGTCCCATAGTGCTCAGAGCCATTTGAACCATTTTTTTGAACTCATCAACGGTTTCTGCATGGGCTTCTGAATTGCATGTTGTACAGTGGGGTTAAAGAATGTGCAAAGCATGGAATATGTGGGTTTTAAAATTATGGCAGTTAATTTCATATTTGACGCATTTTCTGTTGTTATGGAAGAGATTTTTAAATTGATATTGTATTTAGGATACAGGCTTTAACCAGTCTGAGATATCTTCTGCAATCTGTCTGTCTTCGAGCTGTGAGCACTATAAAAGGTATGACTTTAGTTCACTCTTCTCAAACTAATGGTTCTTACACCCGTCCACGCATCAGACATATGGCAGACTGCATTTTCGGTGGCCGAAAAATTTTTCATTTTTACTGCAAATCATTTTTAAAAGCTGTACATCTAATGGCATACATTTACTTAATGTGAACTGCTTTATAATATTAAAAAAAATTATTTATTGCTTGTTGTAAATGAAAAGCAGTTGTGGGTGAGGGCACCATACAGGAGATAAATCAGGACTTGGTCCAGAATCTGCCGACACAGATGGGCTGGATAGTGTCGGAGACTCGATTTGCCTTTTTGAAAGGACACCTTCACTTGAGATGGAAGCAGAAGTCAGTGAGGACAGTTCACGAGAAATGATTTCTCGAATTTCTGCATCGATTGATGGCGATTTTGATCGGCTTCCTGATGCGCTTTATTCAAGAGGTACTGTACGATACTTCGATTTTAGATGTCTCTTCAGGTTTGGTGATGAGCCAGAAGCCATGACAATTATCTACTGACAGTGCCGGCATTTTCTTTTTCTTCCATTTTGGTAATATGGTACGGAACATCGGTCGTAATTCTTTTAGGCGAAGGTACTGTGGATAACACACTGTTGTGCGGCACTAAAAACACACTGATAAAATGAAAATTTTTGCTATTAATATAACTATTTTACATTTTAAAAGCTTAAAATGAGAACAAATATACATGCAGCTCATCCTGTAATCAGAAGTCGTAGGGTGGGATGTAGGAAGTTGTGATCTGCGAAACCTAGAGCCACAATCGTGAAGATTGTATCATATACGAAAAGGTCTTTGTGATTACGAAACTGGAGAAGACAAACCTGACAATATGCGAGAATTTCACTGCTCAAAGATAAAAATTTTGAATAAATGTGATGTCAGAATTTGTGCTACATTGTGTGTGAACAAGAGATGACAGGATAATGGAGGGGATAAAGGCTGGAAAAACAGCAGTGCAAATGAACTCTGAAGTCTGTGCTTTAGGATCTACGAACTTGTCTACTCATGCAGCCACTATTTCTACCAGCGTGTTTGTATTGTCACTGTAGAACATAGTTGGCCATCACTTTCAACTCATTTCGGCGAACTCCGCCATATATATGAGAATATCGAGATCCATGTCTTTCTCCTAACGAACTTAGACACCTGGCTCAAGCCAAGCGTGCTCTCCAGTTGTCTAAATATAGCCTCCACTGCCCTAAGAAATCACAGAAGTAACAGACGAGGAAGTGGAGTAGTGCCATACAAACACTTTGGCTTATTACTGACCGTGCTACTCAGGTCCAATACTAATGAAGACAAACAAGACCAATACATGTTCATAAATATCAAGTCCCTTACAAAAATTTGCCTGATGTTCGTCCTCTACAGACCTCCGCAAGTACACCGGATAGCCTGTTTCAAAACTGACCTTCCAAAATTCGATTCGCCTTAGGATGATGCAAACAATGCTAGAAACACTAACATAAATATTCTACACCTTCACTGTGAAATTCAAGTGTGTAATTTCTTCTTCACATGCAAAAGTATTCCAGCTTGCAACTATCCATAATGCAGCCTATAGTCAGGCCCCCATGTATGTATTTATTACGAAATCCAAGAGCAAAAATATTCGTACCTGGAATATCAGCTTACAGCATCAGTTCCAAACTAACGCTGTTACATAGTAAATATGTTGCCCCAAAGACTGGAAACCTGAAGGGAAAACCTTGCATCTTGGCCAGCAGAAGAGCTAAAATAGTCCATGAATGTTGGAGGCACTGCACATCGGACTAACAAACGTTCTCTTACCCTTGGAAATAAAATTGATTAGATGCAGAAAGCCAGCAGAATCAATCAAACTGAGAGAAACGATAACTAAGGCGTGCCAATGCTTTGTTCTAAAACATAAAGACAAGATACTCTATCTATGGAAGAGTAGGCAAAGTAGAAGCTACAGCTGATCGCATTGTTCCAACCAAGGAACTAAACCAGTACTTGATTTTGGCGATAACCTTAATTGAACCGTAAACAAAAAATAGACTTACTCATAATGTCGCAGAGGTAAAAACGGTAGTTGCGAAAAATTCTTTCTGAGCTAACACCACCGTCCAAAAATTCTTCAGCTCAGCATTTACTATACAGGACGACGTCGCAGTCCAAATACTCAAGCTTAGTGGTGATCCACCACTCTTCACAATAACTACTGTTCCCTAGACCTTGAAACACTCATTCCCATTAGAAATCATGCACTAGAGATCCAGTTGCTAAGAAGACTAGCTGGATACATTCTATCTTCTGAGGGAAGAGTGTTTGTAGACATCAGAAAAGAACTGAGAGTGAGAAACTTAAATAAGCAGATTAAATAATACAGAAACAACTGGAAGGATTATGCCACAAGAATGGAAGAAGACAGATCACCAAAACTGGTGATAATTATTACCCAGTGGGCAGAAGATATTTAGGAATCCCGAGGAAAATCGACAAGTTCAGAAAAGAGGGTGTAACAGGCAAATGCCTGCCACATGCAGAAAGATAAAGACGAAATATTATATTAAAAATATTAAAATCTTTTAAGTAACTGTGATTTTAATAGTTTTGGTAACTGAATGTAAAATTGAGGTCTGATGTAAGAAGACTCTTGAGGCCATTAATCTGTTCAGGTTAAATGAATAAATGAAAAATTAAACATAATATACATGTTGTACTAGGATGAATGGTCAGTGTTGAGGGGTATGACAGGAACGACCATTTGAACACTTCATGTGGACATATGCGCTCTTGTGAATGGTTTCCGACCCAGAACATAATTAATATACATTGTTAATTACACTACTGGCCATTAAAATTGCTACACGACGAAGATGGCTTGCTACAGACGCGACATTTAACCGACAGGAAGAAGATGCTGTGATACGCAAATGATTAGCTTTTCAGAGCATTCACACAAGGTTGGCGCCTGTGGCGACACCTACAATGTGCTGACATGAGGATAGTTTCCAACCGATTTCTCATACACGAACAGCAGTTAACCGGCGTTGCCTGGTGAAACGTTGTTGTGATGCCTCGTGTGAGGAGAAATGCGTATCATCACATTTCTGACTTTGATAAAGGTCGGATTGTAGCCTATCACGATTGCGGTCTATCGTATCACGACATTGCTGCTCGCGTTGGTCGAGATCCAATGAATGTTAGCAGAATACGGAATCGGTGGGTTCACGAGGGTAATACGGAACGCCGAGCTGGATCCCACTAGCAGTCGAGATGACAGGCATCTTATTTCCATGGGGCATCTTATCCACATGGCTGTAACGGATCATGCAGCAACGTCTCGATCCCTGAGTCAACAGATGGGGACGTTTGCAAGACAACAACCATCTGTACGAACAGTTCGACGACGTTTGCAGCAGCATGGACCACCAGCTCGGAGATCATAGCTGCGGTTACCGTTGACGCTGCATCACAGACAGGAGCGCCTGCGATGGTGTACTCATCGACGAACCTGGGTGCACGAATGGGAAAACGTTATTTTTTCGGATGAATCAAGGTTCTGTTTACAGCATCATGATGGTCGCATCCGTGTCTGGCGACATCGCGGTGAACGCACATTGGAAGGGTGTATTCGCCAGCCGGCCGGAGTGGCCGTGCGGTTCTGGGCGCTACAGTATGGAGCCGAGCGACCGCTACGGTCGTAGGTTCGAATCCTGCCTCGGGCATGGATGTGTGTGATGTCCTTAGGTTAGTTAGGTTTAATTAGTTCTAAGTTCTAGGCGACTGATGACCTCAGAAGTTAAGTCGCATAGTGCTCAGAGCCATTTGAACCATTTTTGTGTTCGTCATCGCCATACTGGCGTATCAGCCCTGGCCAGCACATTCTCCAGATCTCTCACCAATTGAAAACGTCTGGTGAATGGTGGCCGAGCAACTGGCTCGTCACAATACGCCAGTCACTAGTCTTGATGAACTGTGGTATCGCGTTGAAGCTGCATGGGCGCATACACACCATCCAAGCTCTTACTCATTGCCCAGGCGTATCAAGGCCGTTATTACGGCCTGATGTCATTTCTAGTATAATGTATTTGTCCAATGAATACCCGTTTATCATCTGCATTTCTTCTTGGTCTAGCAGTTTTAATGGCCAGTAGTGTATTTTCTTTATTATTCAGTACATTATCATTGTTTGCAATGTACCATAGTAGTGCAGATGAATTCGAGACGAATAATTTGATACATTACACATGGTCTACCAAGTCGATAAACTACCTCAAACTGGCTTACCTACACCTCAGTGCATGCGCATTGCACAAGAATTTCCATATTCTCTCACATTCTTCACGCAACCTAAAAGTCCTTGAGAAAAAATGAATACGATTCTTTTAAAGGAAATTTGATGTAGTTTAATTTTGTAGTGCAACAATTTTTTTCTATAGGATGCGGATTTCATGTTATTTAAGAAAAACAAACAAAATTAGCTTTAAATAAGTTTCGTCTCAGAAACCATTTGTAATAGGGCATATTGACCATATATAGTATTTTGCTTCAAATGATAGTTCCTCTCATATCTCTGAATATTGAGCACTGGTTGGAACACAGCCTGTAAAAATAGACTATCATGTATGTTAAAATAACCATTACACTTAGTATCCTATCCACCCAAAGTAATTAAAAGGTGCATAAAGCCTACCAATATACTAACTACAGCAAGTACATACGCAACAGACATAGAAGAAGACATAATAGTGCACCTAACAAGCTTACACAACAAGAAAACAGAAGAGGAACAACACATGAAGGTGACGATTACAAAGAATTAAGAGATGAACTCGGATGGAGATGTGCTCAGTGATAAAAACAAGATGCGAGCTGTTTCACTGTGCCAATAGCACACAGAACAGAATGACGTCTCAAGTCGCAATGTCATCTGCTCCATGCGATTTCGTCTGTGAGACCTAGTTGCCTTGGTGGGGAGCAGTGAGCTACCTTTCAATCCGATCCCTGAGAGTGGCGGGCTAGTGCGACAGCCTACTGTCCGATCGGTGAGAGTGGTGGGGAGCGCTGAGCTGTTGGGAGGGCAGTGGCGCCTGGATCGCTTTGCCACGTGCTCTGATCACGCGGTAGCGGAAGGCCGTAGTTTTTATGACCACTGGCAACACGTTACGAGCATGATGCTAAGTCAAAGGATAACAAGTAACAACTTTCTCAAAAGCATGTAAACGTTTATTGAGCTTCTGAAATTTGAGATATTGTTTTTAAATCGTGAACAGAAACATACTGGAAGTGTTTTCTGCATTAAACTATTGTTTGAAGAGGTTGGCTCTCGTTTGCCTCAGTAGCTGTGGGTTCAGAGCGGCAGATTACCAAGTGATGGCTTCCAGGTTCGATTCCCAGCAAAGTCGAAAATTTTCTTCCACTCACAGATTGGTGTTTTGCTTACTTCCATATCGCAACAATTACCATTACTATTGAAATGGATGAATGGATACAGCTTGACAGCTGATAAATTGGAAAAAAACGGAGCTTTCTTTTTTCTGTTTTCATGGATGAGAAAAGCTTCGTGTACAAAAAAATTTTGCAAATCCACGTGGACATTCTGTAGCACATTTTTTGTAGCTTGGGAATCGTTTTCTTAAGGATGTCACATGGGGCAGCACAGCAGCAGCCTAGCCCAGAATTTTCTTCCCGCTCATTACGGCCAGCAGAAACGTATTTTGAAATCGGAGGGCTACCATTCGTTTTTTTTCTGAATCATCCATTATCCCCTCTTTAGAAAGATCTAGCTCTTTTAATCAATTCAGGAACACAGTGCCCATCTCTACTCCGAAAGCAGGAAACCAGTTCTTTCAGTAGTGCGTGAAATTTTGATTAATTGGGTCACGAAAGGTTTAAGAATAACGTGAGATGCACGAGATTTCTCGTCCTCGTCCTTCCGAGCACACGCTTCCGTTGCAGCGGCGGCCGCCCCGCCTGCGCCGCAACAGCGGCTCGGGTGCGACCGCCCCCACGTCGACGTCGGCGTCGGCGGCGGCGTCGGCGGCGGGCACGCCCACGGCTGCCGCCGACGTCTACAACGAGGACTACAACTACGCCTACCGCAGCAGCACCGACCAGGACAGCGTGGACGAGCGCTATTACAGTCTGGAGGCGGACGCGCCCCCCGCCTCCGCCTCCGGCACGCCGGCGCACCACCCGTCGGCCGCCGTCACCAACGCCGCCGCCGCCGCCGCCGCCGTCAACTCGCTGACGGCCAACGATCGGCGCACACCCCTCCACCAGAGGGTGAGTCTGGCCTAGCCATGCCGGTAATGCACCTCTCCCTTCGAAACTGGTTCGTAGCGTTTTCCCACAAGTACGATAAACAAAACAGATACATGTACACGAGATTCTAGTCATCAATAAAATATTCTGCTTCACTATTTAAAACAGTCCGCCAAGGCTGGAGTAACTTTCAGGTCCCGCGATTGTAAGAATCACGCGTTTTTGGGTTGAAGAACTCGTCGACTGATGAGCGGAATGCATTTTCATCAGAAAAGGAAGTTCTGTGAAAGTTGTTCGATAGAGAAGGGGCGCAAAATGGAAAATCTCTGGGATGCGCAATTACTTCCCAAGGCCGTTCGCGTCGAACGTTTTTTGTAGGCTTTGAGAATGCGGAATGGCGCTGTCGTGGAACAGTATCACTTCACGCAATCCACCTGGTTTTTGTTGTTCGATTCCGTGTGCAACGTCTCAGTTGTTGACAACAACTGTCACCAGTGATGAAGCAATTCGTAGTTAACCACACCGGCGCTGTTCCACTAGGTGCATAAAATTATCTTTTGTGCGTGCGGGGCAGGTCTCCACACGAGAAGTTGCCGCTTTGTTTGGGCTCGACAATTCCTTTGTTTACCTTACGTTAGCTTAAAGACACGATACAAACATGGTCTGTGTTGTTCACGAGCCAATTGATGACGACCAAGCAGAGATGCACATATGGCCCCACCGCATACGTACGTCACACGATGGTGGAATGCTCACAGTTCATCTCATTTGCCAGTTCTAGAGTACACTGACGTGGGTCAGTGTGGATTAATGCGTTTAAATGATCTTCTTCAAATCTCGAAAGTGTTCCTGAACATGCAGAGTCACTAATATCAAAACGATCCTCCTTAAAACGAGAAAACCATTTCCTTACGTGCTCTGTCCAATGACATTATCTCCATACACGTCACAAATGATTCTGCCTGCCTCCGCTGCTGTCACCCCTCTACTGACGTCAAGCAGAATAATATGTCGGGAATGTTCCGATTTCCTCAGTTGGTAGTTTATTTTCTAGCGCCCACAGCTACACTAACAAACTCAAAATGACAAAACGGCAATATGTAAACTCAAAGAGCAAAAGTGAACTACAGATACACCGTGGCAACCGATAAGCAAACCTATATAAACCGGTACACCAACATGCAAAACAAGAACACTGCGAAATTATGCACCCATAGATTGTGTTAAGTAAGCAGACGCGACAAAACAACCGCACCTAATGGATTGGAAAGTTGCACAGCTCACACCAATGCACAATGATGGAAATAATAGTAATCCGCTGAATTATATTCTCAACTTATTGACATGGATTTGTAGTAGGACCCTGCTGTATGTAGTTGTAATGGGTGTAGGTTCAGACACTTTTAATCTGTACACACATCAGTATGTTCGGTCTTTCTTCTCTGCGTCCAACAGTCTTCCCACAAACACGTCACAAACGTTCATGAACTTCTCGAAGTATCAATAAAAGGTCTTCGTGAAACTTGGCGTACCATATGTTTTTTTTGTATGCCGTCTGTTTCACTTTTAAGGAATAAAACACATCCCGAAAGGTAATTTTGTCTTTTAGTTTTAGAGGGAATATCTTCGAAACGATTATATATAAAAATTGTTTTTCATATAAAAGCTGATATGTAAATAATGTTATGGAAAACTGTATAATCAATTTTTATAATAATTTGAAACATTTCAAAGTACGTCATCACCGATAATTAATTTTGAAAAATGAAAACTTTTGCTACAACATAAATTAAAGAAGCTTTCAAGCCACATACATTCCTGTGTAATGAGTTCGTTTCTGAGATACCATTTTTGGAAATTAAGCTGTACACAATACACAGTGTACTGACAGAGTATTTTCAACATAGCAGATTAAATCGTCTGAAGATTCATCACTATTCTTTTTATTTTACTTACATTTGTTTTACGTTTTAAACCGTGTTTTACGCTTTACTTTAATGGTTATTTTTGCTTTTTAGTTTACCTGTTTGACAGGCATACGTTTTTTACGCCGTGCTCATGAAATGGAGACACGACAACACAAAACAAAATTCAGAAAGACTTCCAATTGTCACAGGTGATCCTCTAAATATCCTGATCGTTTATTGACACTACGCATGTGAATCTAGACTTACCGTTTGGATTACATATAACCATACCTCATCATGTGATCTCCTGACCATAAGAAAATATAATTAATTACTTACTTGTGCTACGCTTACGAGGATGTACTACCTAACCTAAAAACATACGACTTGTAAAAGCTATAACTATTAGTCTGCAAATGACGTAAGTACTGAATGCTGTTCATTACGCTGTCCTCAGCCACCAATAGAAATATTTGCAGTTACACCTGTTACGCCCTGTAGACAGTGTTTGACATCAAGCAGTACCTCGAAGAAAACGATCTACTGACAGATAACCAGCGCACATTAACAAAATAACGTTCTTGTGAGATACTACTGGTTCTTGATCCACGTCATGGAATGACTTTTGTCGACAGAGGATCTCAACTGGACTACATCCACGTCCTCATGGGTAACACGGTGACCTGGTGCCAATTGCAGGCTACCCTGCAATAGCCTGCAGGAAGAGCAGTCACTTGATTTTCAGTATTTCATGAAATTATTGACCGAGTTTAAAAATTTCAGCTGTTGTCATAATCTACTCATTAACAGATTTAATCTTACTTTAAATGTTTGACCCAATAAGTCACGTATTAAAATCAGAAACTGTGTGTATGTACTGTGGCAGCATTTTTATGACATGGAAATGACGCACATTATCTTAATGTAGCCTTGTAAGATAAGAAAGGGACGCATCACAAAGAAATCATCCGAATGGGGTGAGAATCGGTAGATGATATTCAAGAGAAAGGGCGCTACAAACTGAACAAGTAAATAACGCGTTGGTCCACCTCTGATCCTTATGAAAGCAGTTATTCGGCTTGGCACTGATTGAAAGAGATTGTTCTCGGATGTTCTCCTGAGGGATATCGTGCCAAATTCTGTCCAGCTGGTGTGTTAGATCGTCAAAATTCCGAGTTGGTTGGAGGATCCTGCCCATAATGCTCCCAACTTTCTCTGCTGTGAAAAGATCTGGTGACCTTGATCGCCAAGATGGGGTTTCGCAAGCATGAAGACAGACAGTAGAAACCCTCGATACGTGCAGGCGCGCATTATCTTCGTGAAATGTGTGCCCAACATGGCCTGCCATGAAGGGCAACAAAAGGGGGCCTGGAATATCGCCGACGTACCGCCGTGCTGAGTGGCTGCTGAGGGTGGCAATCAAAGGAGTGCTGCTGTGAACAGAAATGTCGCCCCTGGTCGTTGGACATGGAGCGGGCGACGGGCGACAGTGTCAGGTTGGTATCCAGCTGCTGTCGGGCCTCTCCAGACACGTGTCCATTGCTCATCGGAGCTCAGCTCGAATCGGGATTCATCACTCAAAGCGATTCTACTTCAGTCAACGAGATTCCGGGCTGGGCTATGAATAAGGAGATTACAGAGTTTGATCGAGATGCATAACAGTTTAGTATGTTGACACTAAAATGTATTATTCATTATTTTACAATAATATTTGCACATTTCACAGAATGTAGAATGGTAGTGGTCATATACTCATATGTACCCACTTCACTGAAAAACTTCCTCTGAGTGTTAATGATTTTAAAAAATGGCTCTGAGCACTATGGGACTCAACTGCTGTGGTCATAAGTCCCCTAGAACTTAGAACTACTTAAACCTAACGACAGCACACAACACCCAGCCATCACGAGGCAGAGAAAATCCCTGACCCCGCCGGGAATCGAACCCGGGAACCCGGGCGTGGGAAGCGAGAACGCTACCGCACGACCACGAGATGCGGGCGTTAATGATTTATGGCAGTTATAAACTGATAACAGTAATAAATGTTCTCGATAGCTGATGATGGTTTCACAATGTTACTTTCGAAAAAAATTTCTATAGTTTTTCACAGAAACAGTTTCTAGTTGTGAAAAGAGATGTGTGTTTCTTATATGTTGTTCTCGTCTTGTAACTCGGTGACATTAGTTTTATAAACGTAGTCACTGGTAAGAGTGCTTTTAGAGTAACATTATCCTCACCATGTAATGTTATTCAACATCATTGTGCTCCCATCCATAAATGTCATGTAAACGTAGTGATTGAAGAATTCCATTATCAGGGGCAAAGATTGTATTTTATTCCCACAGAATTTCTTCAGTATGCCAGACATACGTTTCGCTGATAGAATGATATGGATGTAGTACAAATGTTAGCTAATACATTAATTGTATCATTATCGTACTTCATCTACGAACTACAGTGACGTAAACTATCTATTTAATTACATACTTACTAAATGTTAATCATTGTTACAAACTCCTCTAGAGTTTGTATATCATCACTTCATCTACATTATTATCTCCATTTTATATCTCATCACATCATCTCTGTTTCACTAATCCTTGAACTGTGGTTTTGTTTCCACCTTAACAATTATGACAATAGCTACTCTTTTTAAGAATAATAGTGTGGTATCTTATCAGAGCTCCCACAGAAAAATTTAAGTGTTTTTTCTCCCACGTGCTCTTTGAGAGTGGAATGGTAGAGTAATAGCTTGAAGGTGATTCAGTGAACCATCTGCCAAGTACTTCATTGTGAATTGCAGAGGAATCATGTAGATGTAAATTCAGATGCAGTTGGCTACAGTCCACCAGAGCTGATGTGTTGCTGATTACTCTTCTCTGATATTCTGTGTCCCAAGTTCTCGTCTTGTATGCTTTGCTGTCGACTCCCCCCCCCCCCCCCTCTCTCACTCTCTCTCTGTACTCAGAAAAATGTCTGACGATTTTATTTTTTATTTTCATCTTAAGTACTTCATTTTGCAGTTAATATATTTTTTAACATCAGAATTTGTATGCTTGTACCCTGTTGTGCGTCATAATATGTTTACAATTTTCATTTTCATTTCATGTTGTACTTTTTATATTTGTATACTTTTTCTCCAGTTGATAAGACAATGCAACAGTTCGATTTATAGTTGGTGAATGATGCAACAATGCACAATTGCTTTTTAAAAATGTTTTGTTATAGTGCCATAACTGGTTTTGTATTACCCTACCCATCTTGGGGTGACAAATATTTCAGTTACATAGACGTTTTAAAAATAAGTTCACTCTCAGAGTACAAACATTTTTCTGTTATTAACATGCATTATGGATGTTGTGTCTAGACAAGACAGCCTAGACACAATGAGAGGAAGCCGAAAGGCACGCGCTTAAACTCACGCAGGCTGGCGTGAGGTCTGAAACAGGATACGTAATGAATGCTATAAAGATATGTACGTAGCTTTTGGAATACTTAACTTTAATCCACATTTGTAGAACATCGCTCTTGATGATACATTAATAGAATCTCAATATCAATTGAATACGGCGCCTTGCTAGGTCGTAGCAAATGTAGCTGAAGGCTATGCCAACTATCGTCTCGGCAAATGAGAGCGTATTTGTCAGTGAACCTTTCCTTGCAAAGTCGGCTGTACAACTGGGGCGAGTGCTAGTACGTCTCTCTAGACCTGCCGTGTGGTGGCGCTCGGTCTGCAATTACTGACAGTGGCGACACGCGGGTCCGACGTATACTAACGGACCGCGGCCGATTTAAAGGCTACCACCTAGCAAGTGTGGTGTCTGGCGGTGACACCACAATGGACATTTCACAAATCACAGTAAATGAATGATAGGTTTGTAACTTTTTTAATGGATAACAATTGCACTATGAGCAAAACCATTAAGTGTATAGCAAACATGTGACACTCTGTACTGACATTAAGAATATTATGAAACATGCAACTATAATTCATTTACAATGGGTGTGCTATTCGAAATTCAAGAATGTATACATGGACCTGCGAAACAATATATACCACAATAAAAATAGTCACTTTCTGTTGAAACTTACATAGGGGAATACAACAATTTCACATTATATCTAAATAAATGCAAGAATTTAATGAGTTTTTATTAATTAAACACCATCTAAAATGGTACTAAATATTGTGCAATGCAGTAGTAGATGAGGTCAAAACACTGACTAAAACATGTATATATAATAGAAAACATTAACCATCTGACGATGAACATTGCAGCCCAAAAACAACTTACAACACTATGTTGTTGTTGTTGTTGTGGTCATCAGTCCTGAGACTGATTAATACAGCTCTCCATGCTACTCTATCCTGTGCAAGCTGTTTCATGTCCCAGTACCTACTGCAACTTACATCCTTCTGAAAATGCTTAGTGTATTCATCTCCTGGTCTCCCTCTACGATTTTTACCCACGGCGCTGCCCTCCAATAATTGGTGACCCCTTGATGCCTCAGAACATGTCCTACCAACCGATCCCTCCTTCTTGTCAAGTTGTGCCATAAATTTCTCTTCTCCCCAATTCTGTTAAATACCTCCTGATTAGTTATGTGATCTACCCATCTAATCTTCAGCATTCTTCTGTAGCACCACACTTCGGAAGCTTCTATTCTCTTCTTGCCCAAACTATTGATCATCCATGTTTCACTTCCATACATGGCTGCACTCCATACAAATACTTTCAGAAACGACTTCCTGACACATAAATCTATATTCGATGTTAACAAATTTCTCTTCTTCAGAAACGCTTTCCTTGCCATTGCCAGTCTACATTTCATATCGTCTCTACTTCGGCCATCATCAGTTATTTTGCTCCCCAAATAGCAAAACTCCTTCACTACTTTAAGTGTCTTATTTCCTAACCTAATTCCCTCAGCATCTCCCGACTTAATTCGACTACATTCCATTATCCTCGTTTTGCTTTTGTTGATGTTCATCTTATATTCTCCTTTCAAGGCACTGTCCATTTCGTTCAACTGCTCTTCCAAGTCCTTTGCTATCTCTGACAGAATTACAATGTCATCGGTGAACCTCAAAGTTTTTATTTCTTCTCCATGGATTTTAATACCTACTCGGATTTTTTTCTTTTGTTTCCTTTACTGCTTGCTCAATATACAGACTGATTAACATCAGGGAGTGGCTAGAACCCTGTCTCACTCCCTTCCCAACCACTGCTTCCCTTTCATGTCCCTCGACACTTATAGCTGCCATCTGGTTTCTGTACAAACTGTAAATAGCTTTTCACTCCCTTTATTTTACCCCTGCCACCTTCAGAATTTGAAAGAGGGTATTCCAGTCAACATTGTCAAAAGCTTTCTCTAAGTCTACAAATGGTAGAGACGTACGTTTGCCTTTCCTTAATCTTTCTTCTAAGATAAGTCATAAGGTCAGTACTGCCTAACGTGTTCCAATATTTCTACAGAATCCAAACTGATCTTCCCCGAGGCTGGCTTCTACCATTTTTCCATTCGTCTGTATAGAATTCGCGTTAGTATTTTGCAGCTCTGATTTATTAAACTGGTAGTTCGGTAATTTTCACATCTGTCAACACCTGCTATCTTTGGGATTGGAATTATTATATTCTTCTTGAAGTCTGAGGGTATTTCGCCTGTCTGATACATCTTGCTCACCAGATGTTAAAGTTTTGTCATTGCTGGCTATCCCAACGCTGTCAGTAGTTCTAATGGAATGTTCTCTACTCCCGGGGCTTTGTTTCGACTCAGGTCTTTCAGTACTTCACTACTTCATCCCTCAGAGCTACCCATTCTTCTTCTACTGTATTTCTTTCCCCCATTCCTGTCAATTGTTCCCTAATGCTCTCCCCGTAACAGTCTTCACGCAGTATCATATGTACCATTTTATCTTCATCTACGTCCTCTTCCATTTCCATTATATTGTCCTCAAGTGCATTGCCCTTGTATAGACCTTCTATATACTCCTTTCACCTTTCTGCTTTCCCTTCTTTGGTAAGAACTGGGTTTCCATCTGAGCTCTTGATATTCATACAAGTGGCTCTCTTTTCTCCAAAGGTCTCTTTAATTTTTCTGTAGGCAGTATCTATCTTGCCCATAGTGAGATATGCCTCTACATCCTTACATTTGTCCTCTAGCGATCCCTGCTTAGCCATTTTGTACTTTCTGTCGATCTCATTTTTGAGACGTTTGTATTCCTTTTTGCCTGCTTCATTTACTGCGATTTTATATTTTCTCCTTTCATCAATTAAATTCAATATTTCTTCTGTTACTCAAGGATTTCTACCTGCCCTCGTCTTTTTACCTTTTTGATCCTCTGCTGGCTTCACTACTTCATCCCTCAGAGCTACCCATTCTTCTTCTACTGTATTTCTTTCCCCCATTCCTGTCAATTGTTCCCTAATGCTCTCCCCGTAACTCTGTATAACCTCTGGTTTAGTCAGTTTATCCAGGTCCCATCTCCTTAAATTCCCACCTTCAATTCTTATACCATACAAATTCTTTTGTAAGCCCCAGTATATTTAAGGTATATGTTAAAATTTTCACAAACGTTTATGTTAAATTCAGGTGTCTTCATATTATGTGAAGATATATCTATGCAAAAAGCTCTTTATAAATAATTGCTAAATATTTTATGTCACTTTTATGTGTGCCACAACTAATGTTTATTCATGTTTTGCAACAGGTAAATACTGAAATGAGAAATTTACTAAGTATTTACCAAATGATTTTACTATTAAGCTTTCTTGATAAACCTGCAAAAATTACACTGTTTTACATTTACCTCTAATTAATATCCATAAAATATTAAATGTTATGTACCTCACTTTAGAAAGTGTGATTAAACTCTACTTTCCTTCTTATTGACAACACAATTTAAAATGTCTTGATTACATTTTATTTATGTGTGGTACGTATATTGGAGTATTAATGTTTCATTGGTCTTTCCTCCATTTTTCCATCATCATCATCTTACAAGTATTCTACAGCTGGCAACATGTTTTGCTTTCTGTATTCAACTTCCTTTCATCATGCCAAAAAAAGGTAGGATGACAGATTGGCATGATTCCTAATTTTTTAATGTTTTTCTGCACTCTAATGCATTTAGTCGTATTTGTGTTAGTTTTAGTATTCATAGAATTGTTTTGTCACCAAATCTGGAACTGAATGAGGTGGAACAGTAATGAAGATTCTTCACTTGCATTGAGGATGGCCAGTATACATGCCCCAACCAAAGATCTGTATCAAAGTTCTCTGTATTTTCCTTAAATTTCTGGGCTGTGTCTTTTGGGAAAAAACACAGTATATGTTCTTACCAGCCCTGCTCAAACTCAAGTATGTGCATCATCTCTTGTCACCATGAAGAAAGGCTGTGAACTTCTGTCCTTCATTTGAAATATGTACAGAATATTGTAATGCAATTTTCCCTTTGTAATCTCACCACTATATACAGTCGCTTTCCTATCTACATTAAGAACTACTTGTTTGATTTAAAAACATGAGTATTTCTGTGTCAAAAGAGTGATAATGTATATGAATTTGAAACTGCTATCTTAGGAAAGTAGTAATGACATACAGACCTTATACCTGATACTGACAGCTGCATTTCCACTCTCCAAACTATTGTAATCTATGTACAGGTAGGTACATTGTGTTCTGAAATCAATTTCCCATGTTTGTGCTTCATCTACAGATGGTATGTCTACAGGACAATAGACGAATTCCCTATGAATAAGGCCAAATATCTGAACTTTGAAGCTCAATGTCTTTTTAAGAGATATGTGCAGAGGCTATCTGAAAAGTAGTCCCTGTTAGATTAGCGATGATGTACTGGAAGATTTAAGTAAATTTATTAGAAAAATCTTGAAACTCTACTCACATCACTTTTTTATGTAATCACCATTTTGGTGCAATCTATATCATACCTCATATCAAATCAATAAGTTCACATCTCTATGTAATCATCATTTAACTGGAAGTGTATATCATACCTCACACTGAATCAATATGTTCACACTTCTGATAACTGAGTTTAAAACCATCTTGTGACATCACCCTCGACCCCTTAGTAGAATTGTATTATTAGGAACTAAACAATTTTATCACAAAGTATGAAAATAACAAAGTTTAAGTTTTGATTTTCATGAATTTTTATGAAACTTTTCTGCATCATTTAATAATTGTCTACTGTCATGTTTCCACTTCATCATGAACACCTATCCTTCCACTCTTAAACAAAAGCACAACTGGAACAGAAGCATTCATTCGTCTCAAATGGTTCAAATGGCTCTGAGCACTATGGGACTCAACTGCTGAGGTCATTAGTCCCCTAGAACTTAGAACTAGTTAAACCTAACTAACCTAAGGACATCACAAACATCCATGCCCAAGGCAGGATTCGAACCTGCGACCTCAGCGGTCTTGCGGTTCCAGACTGCAGAGCCTTTAACCGCACGGCCACTTCGGCCGGCTCATTCGTCTCATTCAGTGCATATGTAACATAAATTATGGAATGTATAAGAACAGCTTTCAAATTTTCTCTACTGAAAATCATATTACACAACTGTTTTCTGAATTGGATTGGACTTTTAATTGCAACACCCGTTGTGAGTGTCTGTTGTAGGCAAACAAGAAGCACTGTGATTTTATTTGTATTACATCTCTCTGGCCTATTATTAGAGTGTAGTGACTTATATTCTACCCATTACTTCCACTAATACAGGATAAAAGGAGTTTAAATCTGGGTAGCCCTCATATGTGGTAATGCATTATTTACTTGAATTGTAAAATGGATATCAGAATTTTGAAATTTAAACTCTTTATAATGTACAGGATGTTTTATGTTATATCTCTGTCTGCTGAAGATTTTGGACACACTGATGCTCCTTCAATGAGTCCATGGTACAAGAATTTCTTGTGTTGATTTCCACATTCCTATGCATGACTAAGAAGTTTAACGTTTAATTTGTTCACTATTAATTCCACATTTCCTCTTAAGATATCCTTGTTGTATAGTTTTTTAGATGAGTCATTAATGTCACATTTCAACTTGTTATTCCAAAATTTCAGAATTTAGTCCTAATCAATTTTTATATCATAATGTTCAAATTGTACATAATCAGTTAGGCATCTGGTGAAACAGCTAGTTAGTAATTTACAAATATGGAATAATATACTACTGTGCTTCGTCCTATCCGTAATATTTTTCACTTGAAGGAATAGAACACTTAATTTTTGTGATCCCAGTCGAGTTATTGTTTTCAGTGATCTCCTGGAAGATCGTTTTCTTTGTGGTTTGTTGTAGAGCAGTAAAATGAAGTTATCGTTGCATGCTTAGCTTTATTTTATAGCCTGGAATTTCCAGTGGACAGAGTTTCTAATCACTGGGAATGGAAACAATGCTAAATAATCCTAACATTCTTAGAATAATCATTCAAGCTTTTTTTATAGTTTGTCAAGAGCTGTCATTAAAGTATTATTACAATATTTAATGAAATAAGAAAAATGTTGACTTGCTGTTCTTTAATAGAAATGGACATTTATTTTTAAAATGTTTCTTTTCAATAAGAGTACCAAATAAATAAATTAATTAGTAAATATAAGTAAACATTCAGCTTAAATCCTACAGTTATTCACCTCTACATTCTTCAAAAACTTATGTTGAGTTGTTTGTACTCCCTGAGACTTTCTAATGCTAATAAATCTTTCTATGTACAATAGAAAAGCCATTTTAAATCTAATTCAAGCAGTTCCTTAGAATCTGTTTCAGTGTAGTGTGTGAAACATCTAATCTTTAAATATGAACAAGACATACAGTTATTAGATGACACATAGTTATTTAACATTACATGTATGATTTGGATATTTTTATATTGGTCAGTGAGGCAGAGCTACTTTATATTCATTGACTGAACGTCAGTGTAGCTAGATAATGCATAAATCTGACTCTATGTTGATAAAACACCTGTCAGTGAATGGCCATAGTGTTGTATGTCCTCTACCTGGGAAACTATTCTTGAACTCTGAACCTATCTGAAGCTACTGAGCTCAATAGACATCCATCATTTAGCTATCACCTCATATGAAAACTGAAAGTTATTGTATGTTTCCCACTGTCTTGAACTTTGCTTACCATTTTGACAATTACATATTTGTTCACATACTACTCTCTGTCCAGTCTTAGTTATCCGATTTGTTTTGTAGTACCTTTGAACCCCAGTGTTTCCTAAGATGCTAATCACTGAGGTGATTTACTATATGTGTATATTCTTTGCAGTTATATGTACTTTATCCACATTTATTTGCATATGAATGTCATATTATCTACAGCCACTTAGAAATTTCAGTTTGGTTTTAGTATAATATCAACCCCTAAAGTAAGTCATCCTACCATGACTAGCCCTCTCCATTTGCCTTCACATTTATTCACTGCTTACTTTTCAGCACATTTCCTGACTTCATAAACAGTCATTGTTCTGTAATTTTTAGACACATTTGAGTGGAATACCCTGTTGTAAGGCAAATTGATATGCTGTTATATTCGATAGCAAAACTCATCCAGATTTTCACAACAAAAACAAGAAACTGGTTTTAATGTTAATAATGTAATTGGGCACATTAATTGTTGAAGTTGTCATGTACAGGTATGTGAAACTGTTTTTACTTATCAGTGAAGTAAGAATTCATAACCATTATTTGGCTATTTCATTTTCCTAAGTTTAATACTCTGTCTGTTATTAATATATATGATAGTCTGCAACACTTGTGTATGACAGTTAACTTCTGGATCTACAGGCACGCCCCATTATGAATCATTTTCTACACTAAACAAGAGAACAGTAAACAAAAAAATTCATTGAATATCTTGGCTCACAGTTTTATTGTAATACTAGCTTCTTGCCCAAAACCTTGACTGTGCACGCTTATGTCACACATATTTCACCTTGGCAACAACTGGATTCCCTCTTGTCGCAAATCATGTAGAGAGAACGTAAAACATATGGCAGGTATCCAGTCGTTTTGCATGAACTTTGACGCAAAACATGTTAACAAAATAACTAACTTGCTGCAGTACACTTTCTTGTGACCTGCTTGACGCAACGAACAAAATGTGTAGGACAGAGATTGTGCTTTATACATTCAGTGCATTCCAAGTCAACTAAGTACAGGAAACAAAAACACCAACAGGTCGTTTTCGAACATTTTTATGTCATCCCATGCCATCCACAACCCTAGTGGTAGCACAGGTATGATGCTCCCACAATATCTTATGCAAATAATGGGTCATGTATAATCATAATGTTGTAGACAATGCGCGAGTCGTACGTGAGTTATACTTTTATGTCAGCCTCTATTAACATAATCCCAACCCATGGGGGCGTCTTATTGTCATGCACTTATACTAACATTTTAATTACCAATTTTTGCAACAATAAAGTGTAACAACCTCAAAAATTAATGTAAGATTCAGCACAATATACCATCAACTACTACGAATAAACAACATCATGTATGAAGTTTTACACGCAATAACTCTCCTTCAGAATGACTGCCTCTTACACTGTTTATAGCAGAGGTCCTCAATTAGTAACTCCATACGTCGTCAACAATGTGCCTGCCAACTGTACTCGTACATTCATTATATAGGGTGGTCCATTGATCGTGACCGGGCCAAATATCTCACGAAATAAGCATCAAACGAAGAACCTACAAAGACGAAACTTGTCTAGCTTGATAGGGGAAACCAGATGGCGCCATGGTTGGCCCGCTAGATGGCGCAACCATAGGTCAAACGGATATCAACTGCGTTTTTTAAAATGGAACCCCCATTTTTTATTTCATATTCGTGTAGTACATAAAGAAATATGAATGTTTTAGTTGGACCACTTTTCTCGCTTTGGGATAGATGGCGCTGTAATAGACACAAACATATGGCTCACAGTTTTAGACGAACAGTTGGCAGCAGATGGGTTTTTTTAAATTAAGGTACAAAACGTATGTACGTTTGAACATTTTGTTTCGGTTGTTCCAATGTGATACATGTACCTTTGTGAACTTATCATTTATGAGAACGCAAAATGATGTCCGTCAACCTCAATGCATTTGGCAATACGTGTAATAGTATTCCTCTCAACAGCGAGTAGTTTGCCTTCCGTAATGTTCACACATGCATTACCAATGCGCTCACGCATGTCGTGAGGTGTTGTCGGTGGATCACGATAGCAAATATCCTTCAACTTTCCCCACTGAAAGAAATCCGGGAACGTTGGATCCGGTAAACGTGCGGGCCATGGTATGGTGCTTCGACGACCAGTCACCTGGCATGAAATATGCTATTCAATACCGATTCAACCGCACGCGAGCTATGTGCCGGACATCCATCATGTAGGGATTACATCGCCATTCTGTCATGCAGTGAAACATCTTGTAGTAACATCGGTAGAACATTACGGAGGAAATCTGCATATATTGCACCATTTAGATTGCCATCGATAAAATGGGGGCAAATTATCCTTCCTCCCATAATACCGCACCATGCATTAACCCGCCAAGGTACCTGATGTTCCAACTGTCGTAGCCATCGTGGATTTTCCGTTGCCCAATAATGCATATTATACCGTTTTACGTTACCTCTGTTGGTGAATGACGCTTCGTCGATAAATAGAAAGCGTGCAAAAAATCTGTCATTGTCACGTAATTTCTCTTGTGCCCAGTGGCAGAACTGTACACGACGTTCAAAGTCGTCGCCATGCAATTCCTGATGCATAGAAATATGGTACGGGTGCAATAGATGTTGATGTAGCATCCTCAACACCGACGTTTTTGAGATTCCCGATTCTGTCGCAGTTTGTCTGCTACTGAGGTGCGAATTAGCCGCGACAGCAGCTAAAACACTTACTTGGGCATCATCATTTCTTGCAGGTCGTGCTTGACGTTTCAGATGTGGCTGAACACTTCCTGTTTCCTTAAATAACGTAACTATCCGGAGAACGGTCCGGACACTTGGATGATATCGTTCAGGATACCGAGCAGCATACATAGCACACGACCGTTGGCCATTTTGATCACAATAGCCATACATCAACACGATATCGACCTTTTCCGCAATTGGTAAAGGTCCATTTTAGCACGGGTAATGTATCACGAAGTAAATACAGCCGCCCTGGTGGAATGTTACGTGATACCACGTACTTATACGTTTGTGACTATTACAGCGCCATCTATCACAAAGCGAAAAAAGTGGTCCAACTAAAACATTCATATTTCTTTACGTACTACACGAATATGTAATAAAAATGGGGGTTCCTATTTAAAAAAAACGCAGTTGATATCCGTTTGACCTATGGCAGCGCCATATAGCGGGCCAACCATAGCGCCATCTGGTTTCCCCCTTCGAGCTAGACGAGTTTCGTTCATTGTAGTTTTTTGTAGTTTTTTCGTTTGATGCTTATTTCGTGAGATATTTGGCCTGGTCACTTTCAATGGATCACCCTGTATATATAGTTCAGTAGGCAACACATTTTACTTGAAAGTCGCTTGCCTGGTGTGGGACATAAATATGATATTGCAGTAGCTCTATTACTCCGTATTATGATGCAATGTTGCATCAGACATACATGCATGTTCAAAGGAACACGTACTGCCATGACTACAGGCGCTATGAAATACATTTAATGTAGCCGGAAATGCGAATATGGATAACCAAAAGCTGTATAATGGAATGACGACAATGAAAATTTGTGCTGGACCGTGACTCGAACCCCGATTTCCTGCTAATCGCGAAGGAACACCGAATCGTATTTCGGAGTACAACAGAAACATGCAAGCAAGCGACTTTCAAGTAAAATGTCTTCCCTGTATGGAAGTATACATGATGAATGTACGAAAACGGGCTGTAGACACGTAGTCGACGACATGTGGAAGTCAGGGTGTGGCCGTGAGTCATGCTCGGATAGCCGGACGGTAAGTCGGCCGCTAACGGTCCGGCACAAATTTTCACTGTCGTCACTCAATAATACACCTGCAAATACAATCCATGTATATTAAGCTGGGTTCCTCCCATTATGAAATGTTCTACTAGTAAAGTAATAGGCAGCTCGGGTGGCTGGCTAGTGGGATGAGGATATCATGTAGAACAAAGCGGGAACTGTGCCAAAATGTTATAAGTAGTGATAATCAAGCTACAGTAGCCCATTACAAACTATTGTCAGGTGCTTAAAAATGTTATTAGGAAGGAAAAGAGTACGTGACATGCAAATAGAACAGCTAATTCACAATTCAGTTGTAAAGGAAGTGTCTGGTCAGCAGTACAATGTGGTAATGAAAATATTTCTGTTACCGATAAATCAGAAATATGTACAGTATTTAACATTTTCTGAGCATTACTGATGAATTAAACGAAAATTTAGTTTCTACAGGTAATCATATAACTTCCTTGGCAAATGCCTTTCTAAGATTGATGTCTGTAATATTCCTCTGTGATACGGACAAGAGGGAGATTGACTCAATAATTAAATCACCAAAGACTAAGGACTCTTATGGTTATGATGGAGTGCTTTGCAGATTATTAAAGTACTGTGCTGCACATATTAGTAGTGTATTTAGCCATATTTGTAATTTTTCCTTTAGGAATTACCAGTTTCCTGAACGATTTAAGAACTCAGTAGTAAAGCCGCTTTATAAAAAGGGAGAAACGGATAATTTAAACAATTTTAGGCCTATTTCTATGCCATCAGTGTTTGCTAAAGTTATTGAAAAGGCTGTGTATGTAAGGATAATTGTTAATTAAATATCACACGATTAGCTGCCACATGTGCAGTTCGGCTTTAGAAGGCGTTTAACAACTGAAAATGGGTTAAACAAAAGGTTTCGAACACTATGCATATTTTTTGATTTAACTAAAGCATTTGATTGTGTTGGACCATTATGAAATACGTGGTGGTTCACTTCTTACTTTAGCAAGACAACAAAATGTCATCTTTGGCAGCGCTGAGAATGACTGTGATGTGGGGTCTGAGTGGAATACGGTCAAGTGGGGGGTAGCCCAGGGATCAGTGTTGTGGCCACCCCTGTTTCCTTTTTTATATAAATGACATAGCCTCCAGCATTACGGGTAACTCCGAAATATTATTGTTTGCTGCTTGGTAGTAAAGGGTGCTGAGTGCAACATTAGCTCGGTTACAAATAGTGCAGTTCATGACACAAGTTCATGGCTTGTAGAAATTAAACTGACACTAAATCACAGTAAAACACAGTTTTTGCAGCTTTCTAACATTCTGCATGGTGTCTGTTCTATATCATGTCTACCTACCACTTTCGCGCAACGACGCTCTGAACGTGTTTTTTAGGGAATTGACTAGTTTGAACCTGGGACCTGTTGCTGGTAAGAAGACGGCAGACCACACATGACATGTAGAGTTCAGAAGAGTTCAGTGAGACTAGCGATGATATAACCAAATACTTAATGATTTCAGCGTCAGCTCCAATGCACTCCCTGTAAAAGAATCTTAATACTAACTAAATTTAGTGGAAGGGGTTCAAGTCGTTCCTATTTTTAGTTATCTGGTAAAATAATGTCGCAAAAGCAATTAAGTTTACCATTGGAAATTTTATTCTACTCAAAAACATTGTTTATAAGTTGCACTATTGATAAAAGGAAATGTTTTAATACAGGATGGTAAAAACCAACTGCGTTCAATAAAAATGTGAACGAATATTCCCTGAGTGGGTTTCCAAGTTCTACAGTGGATCGAAGGATGACCTATGCCATATCACATCTATAATCTAGGATTAAATTAAGTTTCACAAAAGAGAAAACTATCAAAATGGTCTACAGTGACCCTCAATTATCTTTAATTACTTATCTAACTTGTCGTAAATTACAGTGGCTGATGTGGCTTCTTAATAACTATATAACAGAAAAATCATTGCGTTTCAGATTTTTACTTTAAGTGGCAAATGTGAACACCATGAGCTTTAATTGACGATCGACACTAGTATTACGCAAAAAGGGGTGTAACAGATGAGACCTCTGCAGTTCTGAGTGAAGCTTTATGCGCTGTTATGCGGCATCGTGTGCGTTCATTACCTTGTCGGTGTTCGTCAGGGGGCGGCGGACAGCACAGCTCTGCTCATCTCGCTGTCTCGGAAGCAACTCTCCTCTAACTTCTCCTTACTTTAATTTACCGAAGTTGGTTTAAAGAAAACTATCTGGCTGTTTTTCCTTCTGACCAATCAGGGTCTCAATGTTAACCTTAAGCTCCGCCTACAAAAATTCTGTCCATCCGATGAGAAACGTTATACTTTTCGTGGTGGGGCAATGTTTTTAAAGTTTGCAACGTAACGGAGACGCGAAAAAGTCTCACGCTAAAACTTGCAGCTGGTGTGGTCCTTTTAGTGTTATCGTACGATCTATACTGTTCTTCTGGAGTGCTCTATCTTTTAACATGGGCTGGGGGTGGTCCTGACGTAACAGAGACGCGAAAAAGTCTCATGCTAAAACTTGCGGCTGGGGTAGCCCTTTTTTGTGTTATCGTAAGATCTATACTGTTCTTCTGGAGGGCTCTAGCTTTTAACATGGGCTGGGGGTGGCCCTAGCGGTTAGCTTGCGACGTGAGTGTCCGTCCCTTATCGTAGGGCCTTCCAGCTTAACACGGTTCTGCTCGGCTTCTGTTCTCGTTTCTCCCCTCGGAACCGCGTCTGTCTGACGGTGGGAAGGTATGACATGCATTTAGGCATTCTTGTGTTAGTCTGTGGTATTCCATTTGCTCACTCGTTACTCGTATTACTTCGGTTAATTTAATGTCACGATTTATTGGGAGCTATGTGACATACTACTGGATTTGCTTATCATGTCAGAGTTTCCATGGAAGGTGTTGGATTTGCCTGACACCTTACATATCACCACCCTTCGAACTTAATTTTTGCACTGAAGTTAGGCAATGATAGAATCGTTGTCCAAGCCACTCAAAAATTATTCCGTTATCTAAATTTTGTTGCCTACTGTTCAGCCACATTATTCTGTTCTATGCTAGTTTGTATTACTAATTTATATTTTTATATTCTTCCACACTATTATCAAAAATATGTTTATATTGACAAGGGAAGAATATTTTTATTTTATTATAATTATTATTTTTTAATTATTTTCTTTCTTTATTTAATTGTGAAGTTTGTTTTTTAAGAAGTTTGTTATCGAAAGTGAGGAGTCTTTCACATCGATTTTCTTAGAAATATTGTTTTTATAAATGTAGTAATTAAGTAAAATCTATTCCTAACACATTTTCTAAATATCATGTACAAGTAAAATGTTTTTGTTTCCAGACACTCATTTCAGCATTGTTACACTAAGAAATAAGAATTATTTCCAAGAATTGCTTTCATAAAGAAATATACCTACACAAGTATTGAGATATTATCCTAAGAAATGGTTCGTAATTATTGTTTCTTCGTACTTTGTCTTGTGGATTCCACAGCTTTTTGCTTTCGTTTTCACGTGCGCTTCGTCTTTTTGTTGCGTCATCTTCCGAAATTATGAACTCTAGTTCCCTTAGAATACCTTTAATTGCTTCGATGTCAATGCCTCCACGACCTACTACTGATTGCTGGCATTTCAATGGTAGCTTCATCGCGCATAATTTAATCAACTCTCCGTCACTGTATGGTACATTTAAGCATTGATTTTTATTTGCCATTAATTCGAAAAATTTCACGGGAATCTTCTCTCCTGAATTTTCAAAATATGGTTCTGTAATAATTCGTACTTCACTCTGTTCTGTGCTTCGCTGGACCAGTATCGTGAGAGAAACTTCTCTCTGAAATCTTCGTGCGATCGGCATGTCGCTGCAACATTCTGCATGGTTTCTGCGACTGTTCCTGATATGTGTGCACATATAAAGTCTAATTTGTGTGCTAACGTCCAGTGTTCTGGTAATCCTACTCGGAATTGATCAATAAAAGTTCGTGGATGTAATGAGTTTCCTTCTCGAAAGTGTTGAAATTTTCTGAATGTGAGGAAATGCTCGTTGTCGTACTTTGTCATAGTTCCATATGAAATTCGCGATTCTTCGCCACTTTCGTTTCTGATCGTTTCTCCCGTCGTTCTTTCCGGTTGTGGTAGATCCATTGGATATTGTTCACTGTAACTTTCGCCTACTCTTGCGTCGTATCGTTGGAGTGGTACGCAATAATTTTCTTCCATCGGTTGTGAACGTGTAGCTGAATGCATTGCACTGTACTCTTCGCGACCTGGCTTTCCATTGTCACGTATGTTGCTTTCCGCCTGTGATTGGAATCGCAAATGCGTAATATCTTCGGTAATTGCTTGTTTTTCCGGTGCTGTTACTGATATGGATGTGGTTGCAGACTCTGTGCTTGTTCGATCCTGTTCACTACGCTCTTCAATGGTTTGCAACAACTCTGTTCGCAATTTCTGAAATTGTCGCTTCGTTTGCGCTTCTACTTTGACTATGCGGTTATCATATCTTTTCAGCGCTGCTTTTGTGATACGTTTGTGTAACACACTGTTTTCAACAATTTCACGCGCTGTACCTGCTGCTTGTCTAGTAATTACGTTTATCTGTTTCTCTAGTTTCTTGACTTCTACCTGGGTGTTGTTACGTAATGTTCTGATCTCGTCCTGAGTGTCATTACGCAATGTTTGTACGTCCACTTGTACCTGTCAATGTCTGTTCTCAATTGATTGTGACCTGTTATTAAGTTTCCTATCACTTCTCGAGATTCTTTTGCCTCGTCTTCAATATGACTTAGGTGTAACTGAATTTTTTTTATTTTGTTCTTTAATCTCACGCATTTGTCTCGTGGTTTCTGCAATTTGTTTCGTCGTTTCTGCATTTTGTTTCGTCATTTCTGCATTCTGAATTTTAATTTATTTCGCAATTTCTTTATTTTGCCTTGTCATGGTTTCCGTCATTAACTGTAATAATTCTGCCAGATTGGTGGGTCCTATTGCGTTTTCTTCCGACGTCCTACGCTCTGTGTTTTCGCCCAAGTGTTGGTTCGCAACCGATTGCATTGAACTGTACTGTGACACGTTTCTGCTCGCATTCATTGTACTCTGTGGTGAGGGAGCTCTGATTACTTGTACTATGGGTTCTACGTATCCAGACGCAAATTAGAATCCTCATCGACTGTCTCTCTACTTTCTTGCTCCTCTGTCGTATGCTGTCTTACGTTTTCTCTGTCGTGACGTACATTATCCTCGTTATGGTGTTATATGTCCTATTTCTCGCGATACTGCATCGTCTGTTGTACTGTTCTCTATTCTCTGTCCGTCTTCATGTTGGGTCTCTACCTCAATTCGGTCAAGGTCTTGATCTGCCATTGCTAATCTTCCCGAATCCCTTATTTTCTGTTTTAAAAGCAATTCACGCGCCCTACTTCGCGTCAACATGCGCTCATACGATCTCACGCGTTTCATAAACTTTTTGCACACACGACTTGACAAACCATTCACTTACTTGTTGGGTCAGAACCAACTTGTCAACGATGTATCCGCCACCTTTGCACTTGCATTGAGAAGAAAACTTAATTCTAACAATATTAAAATTCATAACTTAATTATGCTATTGTCTCTGCTAGAATGTCTCACTATCTATCGCTGCAGCTACTTGGCTCAAAATGGCTCTGAGCACTATGCGACTTAACGTCTAAAGTCATCAGTCGCCTAGAACTTCGAACTAATTAAACCTAACTAACCTAAGGACACCACACACATCCATGCCCGAGGCAGGATTCGAACCTGCGACCGGAGCGGTCGCTCGGCTCCAGACTGTAGCGCCTAGAACCGCACGGCCACTCCGGCCGGCTCGCTGCAGCTACTGTTATCAACTACTTATGCCTTTAAAAAAAACTTTTTTTTATTAGGAAAATTTTTAACAGTATATTTTTCTGACCTAGTTAGGCATGTGGTCGACCTTCAATCATGGTATTTCACCATCCTGGCACACCATCCTGGCAGGGTCGCCATTCTCTTTCTGCATGGTGTCTGTTTGTTCTATATCGTGTCTCCCTACCACTTTTGCGCAACGACGCTCTGAGCGTTTTTTTTAGGGAATTGACTAGTTTGAACCTGGAACCTGTTGCTGGTAAGGAGACGCCAGACCACACATGACATGTAGAGTTCAGAAGAGTTCAGTGAGACTAGCGAGGATATAACCAAATACTTAATGATTTCAGCGTCAGTTCCACTGCACTCCCTGTAAAAGAATCTTAATAACAACTAAATTTAGTGGAAGGCGTTCAAGGCTTTCCTATTTTTGGTTAGCTGCTAAAATAATGTTTACCATTGGAAATTTTATTCCGCTTACAAAACATTGTTTATAAATTGCACTATTGATAAAAGGAACTGTTTTAATACAGGATGATAAAAACCAACTGCGTTCAACAAAAATTTGAACGAATATTCCCTGAGTGGGTTTCCAAGTTCTACAATGGATCGAAGGATGACCTATGCCATATCACATCAAAATCTAGGTTTAAATTTTCACAAAAGAGAAAACTATCAAAATGGTCTACAGTGACCCTCAATTATCTTTAATTACTTATCTAACTTGTCGTAAATTACAGTGGCTGATGTGGCTTCTTAATAACTATATAACAGAAAAATCATCGCGTTTCAGATTTTTACTTTAAGTGGCAAATGTGAACAGCATGAGCTTTAATTGACGAACGACACTAGTATTACGCAAAAAGGGGTGTAACAGATGAGACCTCTGCAGTTCTGAGTGAAGCTTTATGCGCTGTTATGCGGCATCGTGTGCGTTCATTACCTTGTCGGTGTTCGTCAGGGGGCGGCGAACAGCACCGTCTCGGAAGCAGCTCTCCTCTAACTTCTCCTAACTACAATTTACCGAAGCTGGTTTAAAGAAAACTATCTGGCTGTGTTTTCATCTGACCAATCAGGGTCTCAATGTTAACCTTAAGCTCCGCCTACAAAAATTCTGTCCATCCAATGAGAAGCGTTATACTTTTCGTGGTGGGGCAATGTTTTTAAAGTTTGCAACGTAACGGAGACGCGAAAAAGTCTCACGCTAAAACTTGCGGCTGGTGTGGTCCTTTTAGTGTTATCGTACGATCTATACTGTTCTTCTGGAGTGCTCTATCTTTTAACATGGGCTGGGGGTGGTCCTGACGTAACAGAGACGCGAAAAAGTCTCATGCTAAAACTTGCGGCTGGGGTAGCCCTTTTTTGTGTTATCGTAAGATCTATACTGTTCTTCTGGAGGGCTCTAGCTTTTAACATGGGCTGGGGGTGGCCCTAGCGGTTAGCTTGCGACGTGGGTGTCCGTCCCTTATCGTAGGGCCTTCCAGCTTAACACGGTTCTGCTCTCGGCTTCTGTTCTCGTTTCTCCCCTCGGAACCGCGTCTGTCTCACGGTGGGAAGGTATGACATGCATTTAGGCATTCTTGTGTTAGTCTGTGGTATTCCATTTGCTCACTCGTTACTCGTATTACTTTGGTTAATTTAATGTCACGACTTATTCGGAGCTATGTGACATACTACGGGATTTGCTTATCATGTCAGGGTTTTCATGGAAGGTGTTGGGTTTGCCTGACACCTTACAGCTTCTAACACACAACTCAACAAAAAAAAGTGGCATTTTAATTTCACAGAACGGGAAAATGATTAGTGAAACTAAACAGCTCAAATTTCTAGGTGCTTAGATAGATAGTAAACTGTCGTGGAAAGCCCACGTTGAGGAACTTCTTCAGAGACTTGATGCAACCATTTTTACTATTCGAACGGTATCTTAAGTGAGTGATCGCTCGACACGAAAGTTAGTCTACTTTGCATATTTTCATTCGCTTATGTCGTATGGTATTATATTTTGGGGTAATTCTTGAATTTTCAAAGTATATTTTTGGCTCAGAAACGGGTGGTTCGGGCTATAAGTAGTGTATGATCACGAACTTCTTGTCGACCCCTGTTCACGAGTCCTTACTGTCATTTCTTGTTAACAATTAGCTTATTCCCAAGAATAATCAGCTTCCACTCAGTTAGCAATCGGCAGTAATCAAAGCTGCATTTGGATGGGACTTCCTTAACTCTTGTGCAGAAAGGTGTGCAGTATAATGCTGTATACATTTTTAATGCGCTACCACTAGAATTCAAAAATCTTAGCAGTAATCCACGCGCTTTCTAATGGAAACTGAAAGTTTCCTCATGGGTCACTCATTCTATTCTGTTGAGGAATTCCTTGAAAAATTAAGCTCATTCTTATGTTATATTGTTGATTGCGTTTACTTAAACTTACGGTTTGACATTTATTTCATGTGTTATTACTTTTATGTCGTAATTTCATGTACTGGCGCATTACATGACCTCGGAGATTTGCTCCTCGGTTTTCTCCTACTGAATTTGACGTGTAAATGAATAAATAAATGAGAACTGTCGGTGGGTGTGCAAGCCTGAGGGGTGCGCGCGCGGCTTGCAGAAGGCGCGCGGCCTGCAGCGCAACCAGGCGGACTCGCTGGAGTCGCGGGAGGACGAGCTGCGCGACTCGTTCGAGACGGCCGCGTCGTCGACCAGCTCGAGCCAGGCGCAGCGCTCGCGCTACCAGGAGTACGGCGCGACCACGACCACGACCGCGCCCGCGCCCTCGTCGCGCTACCCGGACTACGCGGCCAGCCCGGCGCAGCGCTACCAGCAGCACGCCTACCCCGAGTACTCGGCCGCCACCGCCACGACCACGACCACGACCACGCCGGCCGGCGGCCAGGGCCAGGGCGCGAAGCGCTACGCCGACTACCAGCAGAGCGCGCTGGTCGCGGGCCCGCGCTACGAGGAGTACCCAAGCCCCACGGCCACGACCACGACCGGGCTGCCGTACGAGCAGTACAGCAGCCCCGGCGCCGCGCAGCGCTACCAGGACTACGACGCCATCACCACTGTGCCGCCGGCCACGACGGCGGCTTCGGCCTTTAGCGCACAGCAGCAGCAATATGGCAGGATGTTCAGGTGAGTCGACGCATTTAAAATTTATCTTCTTTATGTGTAAAAGGCAATGTCCCAACTGACTGACTCACTTTCTGACTCTCATTGCCCAACCTCCTAGAACAGAAACTCGAAATGTTCTGAGGATTCCGATCTTACTCTTTAGACGCCATTTAAGAAGGGACAGATCGAAATTACATTACTAAGATGGTGAAATACAGGATGGAAGGCTTCTTGGAAATGTGTCGCTATTAATCCATTTTTAAAGGCAGAACTACGAAAACTGGTACTTGGATTCATAATCAGAAAAAATAAAAAAGTATGTGTTTCAGCATTTTGAAGAACAACAGCTAAGGTTGTAAAATAGAGCACGAAATCTTTTGGGAAAATATTTCGTTATATCAAAACAGTTTTAAAGGAAAATCTATGAAAATTGGTATTTCGTTCTCGGTTAAGTATACAGAAATACGTGTTAAAGGATGACGTTCCTATGGAACCACCACCAAAAGAACGCAAAAGACATGAGTAACAATAACATTGGAGTCCAGCTACCACAATCACTTTTCTGTCAGAAAGACATTTGGTGATGACCGTGCTTGTGCAATGATCGTGCATCTATGATCTTACTTAGCGTGAAAAATTTAGAAGGTGTTGCAATTTGTGAACAACATAAAAATTCGATTAAGGAAAAAGAAAAAAAAAAAAAAAGGAAAGAAAAAAAGAATCTATGCAAACCTTACAGTCTGCGCAACCAAACAGTGGGTGCTAAGGTGGTCTAAAAGAAATCTCAATGCTACGTAATTAAATGTAAAAAATTGTCGTATATATGTTATAATAATTTCATAAGTAAAGAAATCTGATCCGAACTGTAACGAGAGTTATCAGAATGCAATGAGCCTGTATCCTGAAAACCTCCAAATTGCAAAAGGAAATTTATCACATGTAGAGCATTATCCGTGCCATACTATTAGACTTAGAAAATAAAAATTCACAAAATCAGATCAGTAAGGACAGATAAACAGATAAATGTGAGAATTGCCACACTTTCTGCGTAACGGTTCCTACATCCAGTTTGCTGATAACAATTGTATATCAAAGAATGGAAAAGAAATTTGAGAATGTGTCAGATGTAGAGTTGTGAAACCACCATAACCTAACGTAGACTCTCAGGAGTAAGCGTAGGCTATGGCAGTGTCCGTAGTCGAACCAACATTACCTGTACACTAGGTGTGTCGTGTACCTATTGGACGTCATTCCGTAACGGTGGTTTCCTTTACGTATGTGATCAGTGCCTTAATAGATTCCCCTAAAAATGGAAGTTATCACGTCTAGGAACTGAGTAAGAGCCGCTTAACCTATGGAGCATTTTTGTTCTACATAGAGTCCCCCCTGCTTCTTACTTAAAAATAAACAGTTTTTATAGCAAAATTGAACTTGCCGATGTTTAATTCAGGTTTTACTCGAAAATTGTTGATTTGTAAATTGAAACGTGTTTTAGTAAAACAAAAGAATTAATACAGATTTAACATGTAACGCTGGAAAACTTAATTTCCTCAGCAATACGATAGAAAAAGAAAAAAACTAAAATATATCAAACAGCGATTCAGTACTTCATCAAAATTAAATGAAATAGGTTCCTATTATACAGAGTGAGTCACTAACTATTGACGCCTAGAATAACTCCGAAAGTATGATAGTAGTTGAAACGTTTGAGGGACAAGTGTTACATGGGACAACAGGGAACAAAATGTGACGTCGGTTTTTAGTTGCTAGGTGGGGTCGCATCAGAGATATGAAGGTCAACTCTTTTTTCTTTTCTTTTTTTTTAATGGGATGCTATAGTTCGGTACTTACTTTCTGCTCGCGGCTATCGCGACGAATCCAGTGATGTGTGGCGTCACGTTGAGCACTACCGCCTGGCCTGCTGAAGATGGAGACACCCTTTCTCAAAGCCGTTGTTCAATTGTTGCGAAAAGGGTGTGCGAATGGGGTCCGACCTTGCGGATTAGTGTCGATGTCCGGTGTGCCGGCCAGTCAATGGATGGTTTTTAAGGCGGTTTTCCATCTGCTTCGGCGAATGCGGGGTGGTTCCCCTTACTCCGCCTCATTTACGCTAGGTCGGCGATTGCTGCGCAAACATTGCCTTCACGTATGCGTACACCATAATTACACTGCCACGCTCGTCTGGTGTGTTATGTTTCCGAGGGTCCCATGGGTTCGATGTGGGGCGGTGATGGGGTGGGTGGACTGCTGTAGCCTGTTGTCGGGTTGTGGACCACTGAGGGCTACGGCGGGGACGGAGCTTCTCCGTCGTTTCTAGGTCCCCAGTTAAATACAATACAATGCAATACAATGGGTATGCTTTTGAGTCTTATTGACTAGCGCATTCTTCCTTGGAAATGCTAAAAATGCCACAGCAGTTACGTAAATGTGTTCACAAGTTACTGTCTGGTACTAAAAACTGTATGCTGAAGACTATGTACCACAATCATCCTCTCACACCATAGAAAATTTCAGGGGTCTCGATTATCTACGTCTACATGTACATCCATACTCCGCAAGCCACCTGACGGTGTGTGGCGGAGGGTACCCTGAGTACCTCTATCGGTCTCGTATTGTTCGTGGAAAGAAGGATTATCGGTATGCTTGTGTGTGCTCTAATCTCTCTGATTTTATCCTCATGGTCTCTTCGCGAGATATACGTAGGAGGGAGCAATATACTGCTTGACTCTTCGGTAAAGGTATGTTCTCGAAACTTTAACAAAAGCCCGTACCGAGCTACTGAGCGTCTCTCCTGCAGAGGCTTCCACTGGAGGTTATCTATCATCTCCATAACGCTTTCGCGATTACTAAATGATCCTGTAACGAAGCGCGCTGCTCTCCGTTGGATCTTCTGTATCTCACCTATCAACCCTATCTGGTACGGATCCCACACTGCTGAACAGTATTCAAGCAGCGGGCGAACAAGCGTACTGTAACCTACTTCCTTTGTTTACGGATTGCATTTCCTTAGGTTTCTTCCAATGAATCTCAGTCTGGCATCTGCTTTACCGACGATCAACTTTATATGATCATTCCATTTTAAATCACTCCCAATGCGTACTCCCAGATAATTTATGGAATTAACTGCTTCCAGTTGCTGGCCCGCTATATTGTAGCTAAATGTTAAGGAATCTATCTTTCTATGTATTCGCAGCACATTACACTTGTCTACATTGAGATTCAATTGCCATTCCCTGCACCATGCGTCAATTCGTTGCAGATCCTCCTAGATTTCAGCACAATTTTCCATTGTTACACCTCTCGATATACCACAGCATCATCCGCAAAAAGCCTCAGTGAACTTCCGATGTCATCCACAAATCATTTATGTATATTGTGAATAGCAACGGTCCTACGGCACTCCCCTGCGGCACACCTGAAATCACTCTTACTTCGGAAGACATATCTCCATTGAGAATGACATGCTGCGTTCTGTTATCTAGGAACTCTTCAATCCAATCACACAATTGGTCTGATAGTCCATATGTTCTTACTTTGTTCATTAAACGACTGTGGGGAACTGAATCGAACGCCTTGCGGAAGTCAAGAAACACGGCATCTACCTGGGAACCCGTGTCTATGGCCCTCTGAGTCTCGTGGACGAATAGCGCGAGCTGGGTTTCACACGACCGTCTTTTTTCGAAACCCATGCTGATTCCTACAGAGTAGATTTCTAGTCTCCAGGAAACTCATTATACTCGAACATAATACGTGTTCCAAATTCTACAACTGATCGACGTTAGAGATATAGGTCTATAGTTCTGCACATCTGTTCGACGTCCCTTCTTGAAAACGGGGATGACCTGTGCCCTTTTCCAATACTTTGGAACGTACTCTGTGTAAAATAGAACTGGTATCCCATCAGGTCCAGCGGCCTTTGCTCTTTTGAGCGATTTTAATTGTTTCTCTATCCCTCTGTCGTCTATTTCGATTACCATTTTGTCATCTGTGCGACAATCTAGAGAAGGAACTACAGTGCAGTCTTCCTCTGTGAAACAGCTTTGGAAAAAGACATTTAGTATTTCGGCCTTTAGTCTGTCATCCTCTGTTTCAGTACCATTTTGGTCACAGAGTGTCTGGACATTTTGTTTTGATCCACCTACCGCTTTGACATAAGACCAGAATTTCTTAGGATTTTGTGCCAAGTCAGTACATAGATACTTTACTTTCTAATTCATTGAACGCCTCTCGCATAGCCCTCCTCACACTACATTTCGCTTCGCGTAATTTTTGTTTGTCTGCAAGGCTTTGGCTATGTTTATGTTTGCTGTTTGCTGTGAAGTTTCCTTTGCTTCCGCAGCAGTTTTCTAACTCGGTTGTTCTAGCACGGTGGCTCTATTCCATCTCTTACGATCTTGCTTGGCACATACTCATCTAACGCATATTGTACGATGGTTTTAAACTTTGTCCACTGATCCTCAACACTATCTGTACTTGAGACAAATCTTTTGTGTTGGGCCGTCAGGTACTCTGTAATCTGCTTTTTGTCACTTTTGCTAAACAGAAAAATCTTCTTACCTTTTTTAATATTTCTATTTACCGCTGAAATCTTCGATGCAGTAACCGCTTTATGATCGCTGATTCCCTGTTCTGCGTTAACTGTTTCAAATAGTTCGGGTCTGTTTGTCACCAGAAGGTCTAATATGCTATTGCCACGAGTCGGTTCTCTGTTTAACTGCTGAAGGTAGTTTTCAGATAAAGCACTTAAAAAAATTTCACTGGTTTCTTTGTCCCTGCCACCAGTTATGAACGTTTGAGTCTCCCAGTCTATATCCGGCAAATTAAAATCTCCACCCAGAACTATAACATGGTGGGGAAATCTACTCGAAATATTTTCCAAATTATCCTTCAGGTGCTCAGCCACAACAGCTGCTGAGCCAGGGATCCTATAGAGACATCCAATTACCATGTCTGAGCCTGCTTTAACCGTGACCTACAGCCAAATTATTTCACATTTCGGATCTCCGTCAATTTCCTTCGATAATATTGCACTTCTTATCGCTATAAACACGCCTCTCCCATCACTTTCCAGCCTGTCTCTGCGGTATACATCCCAATCTGAGTTTAGGATTTCATTACTGTTTACGTCTTGTTTCAGCCAACTTTCTGTCCCTAGTACTATATGGGCGTTGTGACCGTTTATTAATGAGAGCAGTTCTGGGACCTTTCCATAGACGCTCCTGCAGTTTACTATTAGCACATTAATATTGTTATTTCCTGTTGCATTTTGCCTACTCCTACCTTGCCGCGTCTCAGGACGCGTCTTGTCGGGCATGGGGAGGGAATTCTCTAACCTAAAAAACCCCCATGTGCACTCCACACGTACTCCGCTACCCTTGTAGCCGCTTCCGGCGTGTAGTGCACGCCTGACCTATTCAGGGGGACCCTACATTTGTCCACCCGATAGCGGAGGTCGAGAAATTTGCACCCCAGATCTACGCAGAACCGTCTGAGCCTCTGGTTTAAGGCTCCCACTCGGCTCCAAACGAGAGGACCGCGATCGGTTCTGGGAACTATACTACAAATAGTTAGCTCTGATTCCACCCCGCGAACGTGGCTTTCCGCCTTCACCAATTCCGCCAACCGCCTGTACGAACTGAGGATGACTTCTGAACCCAGACGGCAGGAGTCATTGGTGCCGACATGAGCAACAAGTTGCAGTCGGGTGCACCCAGTGCTCTCTATCGCCGCCGGTAGGGCCTCCTCCACATCTCGGATGAGACCCCCCGGGAAGCAGACAGAGTGAACACTGGCCTTCTTCCCCGACCTTTTCGCTATTTTCCTAAGGGGCTCCATCACCCGCCTAACGTTGGAGCTCCCAGTAACTAATAAACCCCTCCCCCCGTGTGCCTGCTCGGACCTTGCTGAAGGAGCGGCCACATGTCCACTCACAGGCAGAGTGGGCGACGCCACACGGCCAGCCTCCACATTTACCCTCCGCCTCGTGCGCCGCGAACGCCGCCGAACCCGCCACTCCCCTTGGGGAGAGGGTGGCCCAACCGCTTCCGGTACCCGCGAAGATGTCTCTACAGCAGGGACAGTGGGTGAAACATGCAACACCTGGTGTGTACCATGCGATGCACCAGCCTCCCCACTGCCGCTACACTCCGAGGCAGCAGCCTGAAGACGGCTGTCCGCGGCCATCAACACGCTCAGCTGTTCGCGAACAGTGGCCAGCTCCTCCTGCGTCCGTACACAGCAGTCACACATCCTATCCATCCTAAGAAATCAATTTACTGTAGAGAGTTAATCAACTTTTAACTACACTGCTAATTAACTAAAGGCGGCTGATTGTTGACTAAACTGTGGTTGCTAGCCACTTCTTGTAGAGAACAATGAAAATAGCACTACCTGTCTCTGGACTGTATTCAAAACAAACACTAGCACTACTGCCACTGTGGCTGACTAAAAGGACTCTCTCTGACTGTATTCAAAACAAACACGAAATCTATGGAACACTATTACTAGCACTCGACAATTAAAGCTTTCTAAAAGCAAAAACACACGGAAGAAGAAGTGACAACTAAGAAAAATACAGTTAATACTTATATTAACTTAGCTCGCTGCACAGCAGACGTGAAGCAGGCGGCAGTTACGACGACACTGACAGGAAGTGCGAGAAACCAATATCAAAAATAACAAAGAAGAATACGAGCAACTTACTCACATGCAGGAGTTCCTAAGCAATATATCACCAGATTACGAGACCCACCCATAAAGTACAAATGAAAAATATTATAATCTAATAAATTGGCAAAGCAAGAATACGGAGTTTAGTTCCGTATTTTCACGTATTCTATTTTCGCAGCCAGACCACTAGGAGAGCTGCTATCGGCCACCTCAGTGTGGATGGGAGACTGTGTCGAGGTCTCGAACCTCAAGGCGAAGGCTGCATAGGGGACGCAGGCTCCTGCCAAATCCCATGCACTTTGCTAATAGATTCACTGTGTTATCTGATGTTGAGGGGGAGGGGAGGTGGCTGAGCCGGATCAGAATGCACGTTCTGCCAGGATAGTGGCCGCTCTTAAGCAGTGTCCGGCCAGGCACGTGGGGGTAGGGGTTTGTTAGTTATTGGGAGCTCCAATGTTAGGCGTGTCAAGGAGCCCCTCAGGAGCATAGCGCCTAGGGCGGGGAAGAAGTCCAACGTTCACTCGGTAAGCTTGCCGGGGGGCCTCGTCCGGGATGTGGCAGAGGCTCTTCCGGCGGCTATCGAGCGTGCGGGGTGCAGCCAGCTGCAGATTGTTACACATGTTGGCACCAACGATGCCTGTCGTCGGGGTTCCGAGGAAATCCTTGGGTCATTTCGACAGCTGGCTAAATTGGTGAAGGCGGCTCCATGTCTCGAGGAGTGGAAGCCAAGGTGACGATCTGCAGCACCGTACCCAGGGTGGACCTGGATCCTCTGCTTTGGAGTCGAGTGGAGAATCTAAACCAGAGGCTACGTCGACTCTGTGACGAAAATGGTTGTAGATTCATCGACCTACGCTATGGCGTGGAAGGTTGTAGGACGTCCCTCGATAGATGTGGGGTGCGCTACACACAGGAAGCAGCTACGTGGGTAGCACAGTACTTGTGGCGTGCACATGGTTTTTTTTTTAGATTAGGTTCCTCCTCACCGGAAAGAAACCACTGGCCTGAAAAATTACCAGTTCATGACACTGATGCTGGTGTGCCAACTGTAAAAATTGTTACTTCACCTAAACAGGTCATTTCAAAGGATTTAAATATGCTTAATCTCATGTTAGTAAATTGTCCGTGTCTGTAGCAAGATCCTCGAGTTAATCTCCGAAATAAACAGTAGCAATGTCAATATTGTATTAGGTACTGAAAGCTGGTTGAAACCAGACATAAAAAGCAGTGAAATTTTGAACTCGGATTGGACAATGTTTAGCAAGGAGAGGACTGATGCTGTGGGAGGTGGTGTGTTCATTGCAGTTAAAAGCTGTTTAAACGCAGTTGAGATCGATACTGGGTCGGACTGTGAAATAGTCTGGATAAAGCTGTCAATCAGACAAGGATTGACCATTGTATTAGGATGTTTTATAGACCACCAGCATCCGCAACAAACGTCGCAGAACGTTTCAAGGGAAGTCTTGAATACGTATGAACTAAATATCCAAATTATCCATTAGTTATAGATGGAGACTTTAGCATCCATTGACGTTTATCACAGGGGGTAGAAGCAAAGATTCGTGTGAAGTTATTCTAGGAGCGCTCTCAACATACAACGTTGAGCAATTGGTTAGAAATCCAACTCGAGATGGGAACATATTAGATATCTTGGCGACAAACAGACTTGATCTTTTTGAGGAAGTTAATCTAGAAGAAGGTATTAGCGACCATAATGTCGTTGTGGCTTCTATGTCAGAAACAGCGTAGTGTCATTAATGAATATCTTCATAGTCAGCTCCAAGCATTCACCGCGGGACACAAAGATATTCAGAATGTTTGGTCGGAATTTAAAGGTATTGTCCACCATGTGCTAGAGAAGTATGTGCCTAGCAAAAGTATAGGGGAGGGAAAGGATCCACCTTGGCACAACAGACATATTAGGAAGATGATGAGTAGACAGAGAATTTTGCATAGTCGTTTTAAACGTAGTCACTGCCCCGATGACAAACAGAAATTATGCGAAATAAAAGCAGCTGTCAGAAGGACAATGAGAAATTCTTTTAAGGAATTTGAAAGCAATATTTTATCTGCAGATTCTAAAAATAACCCCAAAAAATTTTGCTCGTACGTAAAATCTATGAACGCTACAAATAATTCAGTACCTTCTCTTGCTGACAGTACGGGTAATGTAACTGATGATGATAAACACAAGGCCGAAATTTTAAACCTTGCTTTCAAAAACTCGTTTACGATAGAGGACTGCAGCACCATTCCCCCTTTCAATTGTCGAACAAACGAAAGGATGGCTGACATAGTGTTTAGTGTATCTGGGATTGTAAAACAGTTAAGATCCTAAGACGCCAGGGAGGCATCTGGCCCAGATTTTATGTTGACTATGCTACAAATATAGCACCATTCTTATCCATCATCTATCAGAGATCATTGGAACAGCGGAAAGTTCCACGGGACTGGAAGAACGCCTAGGTCATAGCAATCTATAAAAAGGGTAGAAAATCGGATGCACATAATTACCGTCCAATTTCAATGACATCGATTTGTTGTAGAATCATGGAACATATTTTGTGTTCAGACACAGTGACCTCTCTGGACTCTCAGAGGCTCATCTGCGGAAAGCAGCACGATTTTAGGAAACAGTGGTCATGCGAGACACAGCTGGCCTTCTTTGTGCATGATATACAACAGGCTCCAGATACCGGCTCCCAGGTTGACGCCATGTTTCTCGACTTTCGAAAGGCGTTCGACTCAGTTACGCACTGTCGCTTGCTACAAAAAGTGCGTGCTTACAATCTATTCGATGACATATGCGGTTGGATAGAAAGTTTTCTAACAGAGAGGGAGCAGTATGTCGTCCTGGTGACTTAAACAGAAACAAGCGTAACTTCAAGTGTGGCCCAGGGCAGCGTAATTGGCCCTCTGCTTTTTACGATTTACATAAATGATCTGGTTGATGGTATTGACAGCGGCCTTAGACAGTTTGACAATGACGATGTAATCTACAGGAAAGTAGTATGAGACGAGAGTTCTGAACAAATCAATGAGGATTTGCAGAAAATGAATGCGTGGTGTAATGACTGTCAGTTATCTCTCAATATTAGCAAGTGTAACCTACTGCGTATAACAAGGCGAAAATCCCCATTAATGTACGAGTACAAAATAAATGCCCAGTCTTTGCAAGCGGTAACGTCCGTCAAGTATCTGGGTGTGACTATTCGAAATGATCTCAGATTACACAAATAACGGGTAAGGGGAACTCTAGATTGAGGTTTATTCGTAGAATCCTGAAGCGATGCTTTCCTTCAACAATGTAAATAGCTTACAATACGTTATTTCGTCCTGTCTTGGCGTATTGTTCTTCTGTATGGGACCCTTACCAATTGGGTTTGATTCAAGAGATTGAGAGTCCAAAGAAGAGCGGCAAGATTCGTGACTGGTACATTTAGCCATCGCGAGAGCGTTAAAAATATCATAGAAAGTTTGAATGGGACACACTTGCAGATAGACGGCCCGCTAAACAGAAGGGGCTGCTCACTAAATTCCGAAATCCGATCTTCACTGAGGATGTAGAGCATATATTATTATTACCACCAACTTTCAAATGGAGCAGTGATCACCATTCAAAGATACGGTTTCATAAGAGCTCGTACTGAGGCGTTGAGACAGTCGTTATTCCCTCGCGCGATCCGCGAGTGGAACAGAAAGGGAGGGAAATATGACTTTGGCGCGAATTGTGCCCTCCGTCACACACCGCTTGGTGGCTAGCGGAGTATATAAGTAGATGTAGATATTTCCCTATCGCACAAAGGCTTTGCACTTCTTATGGACAGTCCAGTCACATTAACGTGACCAACTATCAAAAGCCTGAATAACAATCTTTTGCAGCGCGAGACGTCCAAGAACGGAGTCAATGAGTTTCTGGAACATACCGACGTAATGGGGACCCATGCCGACTCTATTGTCTTGGCCAGCTGAGATAGGTTTCTAGGTAGAGGGTCCACGGCGTGAACACTCAGGGCTAAGTGGTCCTACAAACTCTCGATTGGCTCCAAATCCAGGGAGCTTTGTGGCCAGGGAAGTACGGTAAACACATCCTAGTGTTCTTCGAGCCACGTACGTACGTACTGCATTTTCCTTCTGATAGGTGCCATTGTCAAGAGGAAAAACAAACTGTGTGTAGGGGTGGTCATGGTCCCGAAGGATAGATGCGTGCTTCTGTTGTTCCATTGTGCCTTCCAGACTGACAATATCACAGAGGGACTGTAACGAAAACGTTCGCTAGGCCGTAACACTCGCTCTGGGTTGCAGAGTGTTTGCTTCTACGTGTTTCATGCTCTCGACACCAGCGGCCATCTGTTCGATGGAAAGTTAAGTGGACATCCAGTTGCAGTATTGGGGTGCAAATTTCAGCCTCCATCGCCAATGCACAGCAGATAGCATGGGTGCAGGTTCCAGGCGCCTACAACGGAGGACCATACGTAGCAACGTTCCCTGTACGGTCGATCGTGAGACATTGTTGGTAGGTTCTCGGTTCATCTCGCCAGTCATATGCTCAACAGTTGCATGTTCATTAGCCCGTGGTGCATCATAGTTGTCTCAGCGCCAGTTTTCGGTAGCGCCATTTTGCCATGCACAGCATACTTTAACCATAGTCGCACACGAGCAATTTACATACTTAGTCGTTTCGCAAATGTTTGCACCTTTGGGCCGAAAGCCTATGACCGCGTCTGTCTGGACGTCTGATAAATCGCCCCATTCCTGCATTACGACTGCACTATTTTCCGCCCTCTGCCATCATTTTGTGTACCCTCCATTGCCAGTGCTGCCTCCACCTCCTGCGAATGGTTCTTGCACATTTATGTCGAACATAGTCGGCGGTCACATTAATGTGACTGCGCTCGGTGTTCTGTGGTGTACGCTGCTGCCGCCTCCCCTTCCTCCTTCTCAGGCGTACACGCGCCTGTCCTACCATTCTGGTGAGGCAACCACTTTGCTTTGCCGCTTAATAACGGCACATGCGAAAGAACGCACTGCAAGATGTATGCTTGGGTGTCGAACCTGGAGAAACAAACTGTAGGCACGAGACACACAGGTTTGAATGCGTCTTTCTGATGGACCAAGTGGAGCGTAGTGAGTCTCCGTGTGAGGCTGCCGGCTGACGGTGTGCTGCGTCGACAGGGACCAGGGACCAACGCCGGCGCCGGCCGGCGCCGCCACGACCACGACCACGACCGCCTCGTCGGCGGGCACGCCCACGCTGTCGCAGCCGCCGCACCTGCACACGACCACGGCCACCATCCACCACCCGCAGCCGCAGCAGCAGCCGCAGCGCGGGCCGCTCCGGCCGCAAGACTCGCTGGACAGCTGCGCCGAGGAGGTCGCGCTCGCCACCGCCTTCCACGGCACCGACTCGCCTCCCAGGTGAGTCCGTGACGTAAGGCGGTAGTCGAGGCGGTGAAAGTGTTGGTTGTGATGAGGCTGCACATACTAGGGGGCAGACCGAGGTACACATTTTCTTAGCCTAATGTTTTTATTAGCTTAAACGCTCCGGGACACATGCAGCTCTACCCGGAGCCACTGAACAGTCCAGGGACACACTGAGAGTGTCCCAGAGCAGCCCAGAGAGCTGCAGCGGCAATGAGAATCGCTTCTCGGCTATTCAAGATCAATGCTTCTTTTTTTTAAAAAAATCATGAGGTTGAAGATTCCATTTAATGATGATAATAAAATATGTCACCAGTTACAGAAATATTTTTACAAACACCATGTCGATTAAACCAAACTCTAACAACTATAGTACCTTCTATTTCACGTCTGCTACGGGTAAGAAGAGTCAGTGGCATAATGGAAACAAAATTCGAACTACCAAAGCCTTATTCACAACCTCGCCAATATGATAAGTGCGATAAGTAATCTCATCGAGAGAACCAAATGAGCAGCAGCAGACGCAGTACTACCTGTGCTTACAACAGGGACTGTGAACCAGCTTACCGATAATAAAAGTATCATTACTGAATAATTGCCCGTCAAACAAAAACAGAAGGACCGTCAAGGACAGAGGTAGAAGCCACTCCTTTCAGTTTGCTTTCAGCTACAGGACTGAGGTGCGGCGCTACAGGAGAAGAGATTAGAGACCTCCAGGGGCACTGCCGGTTTTTTCAAGGCTATTGAAGTGAAGAGTGACACTGGAGTCTGCGTCGCTAGAAATGACCTTAAAGGAGTTGCCTCAACCTGTGTCTTTCACGGTCCTTCTGTTTTGTGTAGCGTATGTATTTAATTTTAGAGTCGCTAATAATGATACGTTCAGTACTGGTGATGGCTGGTTGACAGTCGCTGCTGCGTTGTAGAGTTTTGATTCTCGTAATGTGATTGCGTGTCGCACTTGTCATTCATTCATATAAAGAATGCCATAAATGCTAAACTAAAACCGCATGCGAGCCTGGCGCATCCGAGCGCTCGAATGCAATCGATTTAATATTACAACAGTTGCTGGTGGAATAGAGGCCGTGTTAGTTGCTGATAATATCATAGAGGGCAACAGTATCAACTAAAATACTATTGTCAACAAGATTTCTTTATTGCAAACAGTCTGAAAGCACATTTTTGTCAAACATCTGCTTAACTTCTCAATTTGCTTGTTTTTTTACACGGAGTAAAACGTGACTCGTTGAAAATGAGTAACAATGGTATTTATATGGATAGCAAACGTTTGAAAAATAATCACAGTTGTGCAAAAAACCCTTCGATTGGTATGTGTAAGCCAGTTAATTCGACATCGGCGAAAAAGAAAGACCAACTGTCCGTTTCTCGCATTGCCGTTTAAGGTTTGTTCAATTTCAACATTAAAAAATAAATAAATAAAGTTGAAATTTTAATCGCTTGTTTTCTCAAACCGACGTTTTTCACGTTGGTGGGAACTGTAACACATGAAGTATATACCGGGTGTTTCAAAAATGACCGGTATATTTGAAACGGCAATAAAACCTAACCGAGCAGCGATAGAAATACACCGTTTGTTGCAATATGCTTGGGACAACAGTACATTTTCAGGCAGACAAACTTTCGAAGTTACAGTAGTTACAATTTTCAACAACAGATGGCGCTGCGGTCTGGGAAACTCTATAGTACGATATTTTCCACATATCCACCATGCGTAGCAATAATATGGCGTCGTCTCTGAATGAAATTACCCGAAACCTTTGACAACATGTCTGGCGGAATGGCTTCACATGCAGATGAGATGTACTGCTTCAGCTGTTCAATTGTTTCTGGATTCTGGCGGTACACCTGGTCTTTCAAGTGTCCCCACAGAAAGAAGTCACAGGGGTTCATGTCTGGCGAATAGGGAGGCCAATCCACGCCGCCTCCTGTATGTTTCGGATAGCCCAAAGCAATCACACGATCATCGAAATATTCATTCAGGAAATTAAAGACGTCGGCCGTGCGATGTGGCCGGGCACCATCTTGCATAAACCACGAGGTGTTCGCAGTGTCGTCTAAGGCAGTTTGTACCGCCACAAATTCACGAAGAATGTCCAGATAGCGTGATGCAGTAATCGTTTCGGATCTGAAAAATGGGCCAATGATTCCTTTGGAAGACATGGCGGCCCAGACCAGTACTTTTTGAGGATGCAGGGACGATGGGACTGCAACATGGGGCTTTTCGGTTCCCCATATGCGCCAGTTCTGTTTATTGACGAAGCCGTCCAGGTAAAAATAAGCTTCGTCAGTAAACCAAATGCTGCCCACGTGCATATCGCCGTCATCAATCCTGTGCACTATATCGTTAGCGAATGTGTCTCGTGCAGCAATGGTAGCGGCGCTGAGGGGTTGCCGCGTTTGAATTTTGTATGGATAGAGGTGTAAACTCTGGCGCATGAGACGATACGTGGACGTTGGCGTCATTTGGACCGCAGCTGCACCACGGCGAACGGAAACCCGAGGCCACTGTTGGATCACCTGCTGCACTAGCTGCGCGTTGCCCTCTGTGGTTGCCGTACGCGGTCGCCCTACCTTTCCAGCACGTTCATCCGTCACGTTCCCAGTCCGTTGAAATTTTTCAAACAGATCCTTTATTGTATCGCTTTTCGGTCCTTTGGTTACATTAAACCTCCGTTGAAAACTTCGTCTTGTTGCAACAACACTGTGTTCTAGGCGGTGGAATTCCAACACCAGAAAAATCCTCTGTTCTAAGGAATAAACCATGTTGTCTACAGCATACTTGCACGTTGTGAACAGCACACGCTTACAGCAGAAAGACGACGTACAGAATGGCGCACCCACGGACTGCGTTGTCTTCTATATCTTTCGCATCACTTGCAGCGCCATCTGTTGTTGAAAATTGTAACCACTGTAATTTCGAAAGTTTGTCCGCCTGAAAATGTACTGTTGTCCCAAGCATATTGCAACAAACGGTGTATTTCTATCGCTGCTCGTTTAGTTTTTATTGCCGTTTCAAATATACCGGTCATTTTTGAAACACCCTGTATGAAATTACATTATACCTTTTCATAATTTTTAGCTGGCGATATTTTTTTCGATATGTTTTAATTTCAATTTTTGTTGTATGTTTATATAACGACTATTTGGCGAAAAAAACTGACTTTTAGTTCAAAGTGTCGCCATTTTGTAAAAAAAACAGTCTTAAAATATACCGACGTACTATGTTAGACAGTATCGTTTATTTAAAGCATTTTTCAAATTTAGTTCTAATTTGAAAATTGTGGCTTTCAGAGTTCCACCAACGGGGCTCGCAATCCTCGATTTGGTTTTGTCGATGTCGTATATCATCTGTAGGAGTAATTTTTTTACCTAAAATACATAATACAATAAAGGCCTTGTACATTTTATAATTTGCTTGTTATTTTAATGAAGAAAAAATCATGAATATCGGTTTCAAAGTCGCGTCGCCCTGATCTACCCTCTTAAAATGTCAAACCTAGTAACTTGTTCTCTCTTTTGGGAAACCAAGTTCTATTTGTCACAAACATCTGACTGCCATCGTCCACGAAACCCTGAATACAGTAGATACACCCACCCCGGTTGATGCCGTATTCCGTGACTTCCGGACTGCGATCAGTACAGTTCCGCACTCCCCAAGGGGAGTGGCGGGTTCAGCGACTTCGCGGCGCACGAGGCTGGGGGTAAATGTGGAGGCTGGCCGTGTGGCGTCGCCCGCTCTGCCTGTGAGTGGACATGTGGCTGCTCCTTCAGCAAGGTCCGAGCAGGCACACGGGGGGAGGGGTTTATTAGTTACTGGGAGCTCCAACGTTAGGCGGGTGATGGAGCCCCTTAGGGAAATAGCGAAAAGGTCGGGGAAGAAGGCCAGTGTTCACTCTGTCTGCTTCCCGGGGGGTCTCATCCGAGATGTGGAGGAGGCCCTACCGGCGGCGATAGAGAGCACTGGGTGCACCCGACTGCAACTTGTTGCTCATGTCGGCACCAATTACTCCTGCCGTCTGGGTTCAGAAGTCATCCTCAGTTCGTACAGGCGGTTGGCGGAATTGGTGAAGGCGGAAAGCCACGTTCGCGGGGTGGAATCAGAGCTAACTATTTGTAGTATAGTTCCCAGAACCGATCGCGGTCCTCTCTTTTGGAGCCGAGTGGGAGCCTTAAACCAGAGGCTCAGACGGTTCTGCGTAGATCTGGGGTGCAAATTTCTCGACCTCCGCTATCGGGTGGACAAATGTAGAGTCCCCCTGAATAGGTCAGGCGTGCACTACACGCCGGAAGCGGCTACAAGGGTAGCGGAGTACGTGTGGAGTGCACATGGGGGTTTTTTAGGTTAGAGAATTCCCTCCCCATGCCCGACAAGACGCGTCCCGAGACGCGGCAAGGTAGGAGTAGGCAAAATGCAACAGGAAATAACAATATTAATGTGCTAATAGTAAACTGCAGGAGCGTCTATGGAAAGGTCCCAGAACTGCTCTCATTAATAAACGGTCACAACGCCCATATAGTATTAGGGACAGAAAGTTGGCTGAAACGAGACGTAAACAGTAATGAAATCCTAAACTCAGATTGGGATGTATACCGCAGAGACAGGCTGGAAAGTGATGGGAGAGGCGTGTTTATAGCGATAAGAAGTGCAATATTATCGAAGGAAATTGACGGAGATCCGAAATGTGAAATAATTTGGCTGTAGGTCACGGTTAAAGCAGGCTCAGACATGGTAATTGGATGTCTCTATAGGATCCCTGGCTCAGCATCTGTTGTGGCTGAGCACCTGAAGGATAATTTGGAAAATATTTCGAGTAGATTTCCCCACCATGTTATAGTTCTGAGTGGAGATTTTAATTTCCCGGATATTGACTGGGAGACCAAAAGTTCATAACGGTTGGCAGGGACAAAGAAACCAGTGAAATTTTTTTAAGTGCTTTATCTGAAAACTACCTTGAGCAGTTAAACAGAGAACCGACTCGTGGCAATAGCATATTAGACCTTCTGGTGACAAACGGACCCGAACTATTTGAAACAGTTAACGCAGAACAGGGAATCAGCGATCATAAAGCGGTTACGGCATCGATGATTTCAGCCGTAAATAGAAAAATTAAAAATGGTTGTTGTTGTTGTTGTTGTTGTTGTCTTCAGTCCTGAGACTGGTTTGATGCAGCTCTCCATGCTACTCTATCCTGTGCAAGCTTCTTCATCTCCCAGTACCTACTGCAACCTACATCCTTCGGAATCTGCTTAGTGTATTCATCTCTTGGTCTCCCTCTACGATTTTTACCCTCCGCGCTGCCTTCCAATGCTAAATTTGTGATCCCTTGATGCCTCAAAACATGTCCTACCAACCGATCCCTTCTTCTAGTTAAGTTGTGCCACAAACATCTCTTCCCCCCAATCCTATTCAATACCTCCTCATTAGTTACGTGATCCACCCACCTTATCTTCAGCATTCTTCTGTAGCACCACATATTGAAAGCTTCTATTCTCTTCTTGTCCAAACTGGTTATCGTCCATGTTTCACTTCCATACATGGCTACACTCCATACAAATACTTTCAGAAACGACTTCCTGACACTTAAATCTATACTAGATGTTAACAAACTTCCCTTCTTCAGAAACGATTTCCTTGCCATTGCCAGTCTCCATTTTATATCCTCTCTACTTCGACCATCATCAGTTATTTTACTCCCTCAATAGCAAAACTCCTTTACTACTTTAAGTGTCTCATTTCCTAATCTAATCCCCTCAGCATCACTCGATTTAATTTGACTACATTCCATTATCCTCGTTTTGCTTTTGTTGATGTTCATCTTATATCATCCTTTCAAGACACTGTCCATTCCGTTCAACTGCTCTTCCAAGTCCTTTGCTGTCTCTGACAGAATTACAATGTCATCGGCGAACCTCAAAGTTTTTACTTCTTCTCCATGAATTTTAATACCTACTCCGAATTTTTCTTTTGTTTCCTTTACTGATTGCTCAATATACAGATTGAATAACATCGGGGAGAGGCTACAACCTTGTCTCACTCCTTTCCCAACTATTGCTTTCCTTTCATGCCCCTCGACTCTTATAACTGCCATGTGGTTTCTGTACAAATTGTAAATAGCTTTTCGCTCCTTGTATTTTACCCCTGCCACCTTCAGAATTTGAAAGAGAGTATTCCAGTTAACATTGTCAAAAGCTTTCTCTAAGTCTACAAATGCTAGAAACGTAGGTTTGCCTTTTCTTAACCTTTCTTCTAAGATAAGTCGTAAGGTTAGTATTGCCTACGGATTCCAAACTGATCTTCCCCGAGGTCCGCTTCTACCAGTTTTTCCATTCGTCTGTAAAGAATTCGCGTTAGTATTTTGCAGCTGTGACTTATTAAACTGATACTTCGGTAATTTTCACATCTGTCAACACCTGCTTTCTTTGGGATTGGAATTATTATATTCTTCTTGAAGTCTGTGGGTATTTCGCCTGTCTCATACATCTTGCTCACCAGATGGTACAGTTTTGTCATGACTGGCTCTCCCAAGGCCATCAGTAGTTCTAATGGAATGTTGTCTACTCCCGGGGCCTTGTTTCGACTCAGGTCTTTCAGTGCTCTGTCAAACTCTTCACGCAGTATCTTATCTCCCATTTCATCTTCATCTACATCCTCTTCCATTTCCATAATATTGTCAAGTACATCGCCCTTGTATAAACCCTCTATATACTCCTTCCACCTTTCTGCCTTCCCTTCTTTGCTTAGAACTGGGATGCCATCTGAACTCTTGATACTCATACAAGTGGTTCTCTTCTCTCCAAATGTCTTTTTAATTTTCTTGTAGGCAGTATCTATCTTACCCCTAGTGAGACAAGCCTCTACATCCTTACATTTGTCCTCTAGCCATCCCTGCTTAGCCATTTTGCACTTTCTGTCGATCTCATTTTTGAGACGTTTGTATTCCCTTTTGCCTGCTTCATTTACTGCATTTTTATATTTTCTCCTTTCATCAATTAAATTCAATATTTCTTCTGTTACCCAAGGATTTCTATTAGCCCTCGTCTTTTTACCTACTTGATCCTCTGCTGCCTTCACTACTTCATCCCTCAGAGCTACCCATTCTTCTTCTACTGTATTTCTTTCCCCCATTCCTGTAAATTGTTCCCTTATGCTCTCCCTGAAACTCTCTACAACCTCTGGTTCTTTCAGTTCATCCAGGTCCCATCTCCTTAAATTCCCACCTTTTTGCAGTTTCTTCAGTTTCAATCTGCAGTTCATAACCAATAGATTGTGGTCAGAATCCACATCTGCCCCTGGAAATGTCTTACAATTTCAAACCTGGTTCCTAAATCTCTGTCTTACCATTATATAATCTATCTGATACCTATTAGTATCTCCAGGATTCTTCCAGGTATACAACCTTTTTTTATGATTCTTGAACCAAGTGTTAGCTATGATTAAGTTATGCTCTGTGCAAAATTCTACAAGGCGGCTTCCTCTTTCATTTCTTCCCCCCAATCCATATTCACCTACTATGTTTCCTTCTCTCCCTTTTCCTACTGACGAATTCCAGTCACCCATGACTATTAAATTTTCGTCTCCCTTCACTACCTGAATAATTTCTTTTATTTCGTCATACATTTCATCAATTTCTTCATCATCTGCAGAGCTAGTTGGCATATAAACTTGTACTACTGTAGTAGGCATGGGCTTTGTGTCTATCTTGGCCACAATAACGCGTTCACTATGCTGTTTGTAGTAGCTAACCCGCACTCCTATTTTTTTATTCATTATTAAGCCTACTCCTGCATTACCCCTATTTGATTTTGTATTTATAACCCTGTAATCACCTGACCAAAAGTCTTGTTCCTCCTGCCACCGAACTTCACTAATTCCCACTATATGTAACTTTAACCTATCCATTTCCCTTTTTAAATTTTCTAACCTACCTGCCCGATTAAGGGATCTGACATTCCACACTCCGATCCGTAGAATGCCAGTTTTCTTTCTCCTGATAACGACGTCCTCTTGAGTAGTCCCTGCCCGGAGATCCGAATGGGGGACGATTTTACCTCCGGAATATTTTACCCAAGAGGACGCCATCATCATTTAATCATACAGTAAAGCTGCATGTCCTCGGGAAAAATTACGGCTGTAGTTTCCCCTTGCTTTCAGCCGTTCGCAGTACCAGCGCAGCAAGGCCGTTTTCGTTAATGTTACAAGGCCAGATAAGTCAATCATCCAGACTGTTGCCCCTGCAACTACTGAAAAGGCTGCTGCCCCTCTTCAGGAACCACATGTTTGTCTGGCGTCTCAACAGATACCCCTCCGTTGTCGTTGCACCTACGGTACGGCCATCTGTATCGCTGTGGCACGCAAGCCTCCCCACCAACGGCAAGGTCCATGGAAAATGGTAGGAAGATTTTTCTGTTTAGCAAAAGTGACAAAAAGCAGATTACAGAGTACCTGACGGCTCAACACAAAAGTTTTGTCCCAAGTACAGATAGTGTTGAGGATCAGTGGACAAAGTTCAAATCCATCGTACAATATGCGTTAGATGAGTATGTGCCAAGCAAGATCGTAAGAGACGGAAAAGAGCCACCGTGGTACAACAACCGAGTTAGAAAACTGCTGCGGAAGCAAAGGAAACTTCACAGCAAACAGCAAACATAAACATAGCCAAAGCCTTGCAGACAAACAAAAATTACGCGAAGCGAAATGTAGTGTGAGGAGGGCTATGCGAGAGGCGTTCAATGAATTAGAAAGTAAAGTATCTATGTACTGACTTGGCACAAAATCCTAAGAAATTCTGGTCTTATGTCAAAGCGGTAGGTGGATCAAAACAAAATGTCCAGACACTCTGTGACCAAAATGGTACTGAAACAGAGGATGACAGACTAAAGGCCGAAATACTAAATGTCTTTTTCCAAAGCTGTTTCACAGAGGAAGACTGCACTGTAGTTCCTTCTCTAGATTGTCGCACAGATGACAAAATGGTAATCGAAATAGACGACAGAGGGATAGAGAAACAATTAAAATCGCTCAAAAGAGCAAAGGCCGCTGGACCTGATGGGATACCAGTTCTATTTTACACAGAGTACGTTCCAAAGTATTGGAAAAGGGCACAGGTCATCCCCGTTTTCAAGAAGGGACGTCGAACAGATGTGCAGAACTATAGACCTATATCTCTAACGTCGATCAGTTGTAGAATTTGGAACACGTATTATGTTCGAGTATAATGAGTTTCCTGGAGACTAGAAATCTACTCTGTAGGAATCAGCATGGGTTTCGAAAAAAGACGGTCGTGTGAAACCCAGCTCGCGCTATTCGTCCACGAGACTCAGAGGGCCATAGACACGGGTTCCCAGGTAGATGCCGTGTTTCTTGACTTCCGCAAGGCGTTCGATTCAGTTCCCCACAGTCGTTTAGTGAGCAAAGTAAGAACATATGGACTAACAGACCAATTGTGTGATTGGATTGAAGAGTTCCTAGATAACAGAACGCAGCATGTCATTCTCAATGGAGAGAAGTCTTCCGAAGTAACAGTGATTTCAGGTGTGCCACTGGGGAGTGTCATGGGACCGTTGCTATTCACAATATACATAAATGACCTGGTGGATGACATCGGAAGTTCACTGAGACTTTTTGCTGATGATTCTGTTGTGTATCGAGAGGTTGTAACAATGGAAAATTGTACTGATATGCAGGTGGATGTGCAGCGAATTGACGCATGGTGCAGGGAATGGCAATTGAATCTCAATGTAGACAAGTGTAATGTGCTGCGAATACATAGAAAGAGAGATCCCTTATCATTTTGCTACAAAATAGCAGGTCAGCAACTGGAAGCAGTTAATTCCATAAACTACCTGCGAGTACGCATTAGGAGTGATTTAAAATGGAATGATCATATAAAGTTGATCGTCGGTAAAGCAGATGCCAGACTGAGATTCATTGGAAGAATCCTAAGGAAATGCAATCCGAAAACAGAGGAAGTAGGTTACAGTACGCTTGTTCGCCCACTGCGGGAATACTGCTCAGCGGTGTGGGATCCGTACCAGATAGGGTTGATAGGAGAGATAGAGAAGATCCAACGGAGAGCAGCGCGCTTCGTTACAGGATCATTTAGCAATCGCGAAGCGTTACGGAGATGATAGATAAACTCCAGTAGAAGACTCTGCAGGAGAGACGCTCAGTAGCTCGGTACGGGCTTTTGTTAAAGTTTCGAGAACATACCTTCATCGAAGAGTCCAGCAGTATATTGCTCCCTTCTACGTATATCTCGCGAAGAGACCATGAGGATAAAATCAGAGAGATTAGAGCCCACACAGAAGCATACAGACAATCCTTCTTTCCACGAACAATACGAGACTGGAATAGAAGGAAGAACCGATAGAGGTACTCAGGGTACCCTCCGCCACACACCGTCAGGTGGCATGCGGAGTATGGATGTAGATGTAAATGTAGATGCAGATGTAGACGCGTAATGAACAACACGCGAGAAGATTATCTCGCGTTTGACGCCACGGTATACGCTAGGGAACGTTTAATTAGCTGTAGACGGAGTGCATATTTTGGTAAAACGAATGTTCAAAAATTACATTACGGACCAAGAGCAATCCCAATGATGACATTCATGGTGACGGTAACTAATAATCTGTTCAAAAATAATGAAAGACTTATTTAAAATTTTAGCATTCACTTCCGGATGACGCGTCGAAAGACACACTGAGCAGAGTTGCCCTGTCCCACGCACAAGTTATTACATTTCATTCAGCTCTTTCAGACTCGCAGATTATTCGCTATAAAAAGATGGAACCACGATCACTGTCTTCTGGGAAAGCTGCACTATGTTTTCATTTTAGTTTTATAAGAGGTAGCAAATTCTGAAGACGGTACAAGCAGGATTGCAGAAGTATAAGAAGCAGTGCAGGTAATCCACCAATAAAGACACTGTTTCTAAGAGTTCTGTTATTGAGAAGAATCATGTCTATGTATGGTGAGAACGTATTGCTTACGTTTCGGACATCAACACTAAGTAAAGTTGGAGTGCTGGAGCTCTCCATACCTGTTGCTTGTTAAATATCGTGCTGCGTCCTACATTGTCGAAGATTTGTCTTGTGTACTCTCATCTAGGCGTTCCAATCAAATTCTTTCCCTCTACATTTTCATTAATCTACAGTTTTCAACAATGACTCTTATCGTAAGATACGCAAAAAATTTCTCTTTCATTCACTATGTTCTTTATTACACATTTTTTCTCGTTGATTCGTTGCAAGATGTGTTCATTACTTACTCTGTCAGTCCATCTGATCTTCTTCAGGATCCAGTAAGACCTCATTTCAGAGGCTTGTAATCGTTTTCTTTCTGTCTTCACCAGTGCTCACGTGTCTCACAAATACCTGTGCATCATATATGGCTTTTCAAGAACCTTCCTATGATCCGAATGTTTAATTTTCTTAAAACACTTTTTGCCTTCTGTAATCCTCGCTACTATGTCGTTCTCGCTTCTTCCTTCTCCATATATTTATCTGCGCACATAGCAAAACTCGTCTAGCTCTTCGAAAGTTTCCTGACCAAGTTTCACATAAAGGCATCCATAATGCTGCGCACACCATCACTTTAGTTTTTGTTTTCGTTTTGTTCATGTTGTAACCGTCAGGTAACACACTGTCAATCTCATTAATCACCGTTTTGTTCATGTTGTAACCGTCAGGTAACACACTGTCAATCTCATTAATCACCGGCCGTGCAGTTCTAGGCGCTTCAGTCTGGAACCGCGTGACCGCTACGGTCGCAGGTTCGAATCCAGCCTCGGGATTAAGTAGTTAGGTTTAAGTAGTTTTAGGTTCTAGCGGACTGATGATCACAGATGTTAAGTCCCATAGCGCTCAGAGCCATTTGAACCATTTTTTTCATTAATCACCTGACTCAATTTCTGTTCCCTTTCACGACCACTGCAGTACCATCATCAAATCGTATGAATTTGGTTCCTATCCATAACCTTTGGTTTTTTTGCCCCTCTATACTGGAAAACAATATTAATGGTGACAGTCACCAACCCTACTGTACATCTATGCTGAGCTGGGCTTTCAGGTCATTCTGTCAATACTTACTATTCTAGTCTGCTTCACATGAAGAGAATGGATTACCCATCTGTTCATGTATGTTTCGTTGTTTGTTCCTAATCTTCCACATTTTATTTTTACGAGATAAATTTTAAATATTACGATAAAAGACTTTCCTATCTTTTTCAGCTTTATTACTTCTTTATTTATTTACAGCTCCCCTTTTATTGCCATTCTACTGGTTTCCCACATCAGAAGCTCCCTGAAATATCTTCATTTCTTTTGTCTCATATTCATCCAAGGATGTTCATATAATAACTCCGCATAAACCGCAGTTTCCCATATACGAAATCGACGAGGTGGCAAAATGTTTGGGAATGCAGCCATTAGGATGCTATCTTGTCGCTGTCATTTCAAGCCAGCGGAATTGACATGGACCGTAATTAAGGGCTAAGTTACCAGCAAAAACAATAATAATAAAATAAATATGGAAAAACATGACAGAAGGAATCTATTTAAAAACCGCGTTATAGAAACAATCATGTCTTTAAATAACAAACAGTTACAGTTTCACTTCTATATCTGTGGTAGCGACGTGAGTAGTGTCAAAAGCTTTTTTCACTGTCATCACAAAAGAGGGGTACAAGTTGATTCCACAGAATGTTTTGTATGTGTGGTTTACGTGCTATTAATAAAAAGCCTGTCAGCAGCAACTGAGTCTGTATGAAGTTCGTCTCAGAACTCAGTTTGTCACACAAAAGAAATCCCCACCTCTGTTTGTACTGTTGTAATACTTAGTTCGTTTATTCTTCATCACTGCCCTTTTTTCTTCTAACCCGACAATTTTCTGAGTCACGATTAACATACACATTTTTTTTTGTTATATTACAAACAGGGAGAATGTCTGACGGAAAAGAATAACAACGCGTTAATTATAAGCCTAACGATCCGTTTCTCGCAGTCACACATAACAGGTGACCGCTAAGGAGCAAATGAAAATATGATTTATTCTTAAGATATAGTCCACATTATACTTTCAACTAAATTCCATAATAATGACGGAAATATGACAACGTCGTGAGGAAATGCGTTTTCGTAAGCTTTCCGTGTATCGTCTTAAAAAAAAAAAAGATGGATCTATTACCGCTGTCCGAATACACAGTAAGAAACACTTGTTATCCTAAAACACTTGTTATCCTAAAAACAAAAAAAAGGGGTACTGTGTGTATCAGTGCATGCCGTAGCCACTTTTCCGAGATATATTTGACTATCAGGAACCTAATTTTGGAACGACTGTGGACCTTCTTAGTTTCAGGAGATAGTTAATTTCCCACTTACTAGTTCAGTATTATCGTTTTCAAATTTATTCTTTCCCTTTTTGCTCATTTCCAACTACCATGACCTGCAGTAACTATATCCATTGAACGCTCAAATGAATCACTGCTACTTTTCCTTTTTAACATACATTATTACTTTCAATTAACGCATGCCACTTCATTCATCTTTCGACATGTTGTAAAAAAGTTTCAGCAAGGTACAGAACGTATGCCCCCTGGCACACGTGGGAAAGACCGACACATACATTAAGGACTCAGGACATTTCATTGAGAAGCTGAAGAAACTGAAACTTGCGCCAAACGACATCCTGGTCAGTTTTGATGTTGTTTCGTTATTTACGAAAGTGCCACTCAGCGACGCTCTGGAGCACATCGGTTCCATGTTCCCGCAAGACATCAAAAAGCTCTTCCATGCATGTCTCACCACGAGCTATTTCACGTGGAATGGCGATTTCTACGAACAGCTGGAAGGCGTCGCCATGGGTAGTCCTCTCAGTCCAGTGGTGGCCAACTTCTTCATGGAACAATTCGAAGCACAGGCACTGGACTCGGCGACTTGCAAACCTAAGGTGTGGTACAGGTACGTCGATGATACTTTCGTGGTGTGGAGCCATGGTGAAGAACAGCTCGGTGAATTCCTGAGACACTTGAACAGCCTCCATGCCAACGTAACATTTACCATGGAGGTAGAAAAGGACAGGAAACTGCCATTTCTAGATGTGCTGGTCACAAGGGACGGCGAAAACCTGGGACACAGCGTGTATCGAAAACCGACACACACGGACCGATACCTCCACAAACTGTCAAACCACCACCCGAGCCAGAAAAGAGGCATGATTAGTACGCTCGTAACGAGAGCAGGACGAATATGTGAGCCTCAATACCTCAAACGAGAAATGCAACACCTGGAAACTGTTCTGAGGAGCAATGGGTACTCCACAAATTACATAAGAAGTGTAACAGAGCCAAACACTCGGCGAAGTAAGGAACCAGAAAAAGAAATGTCGGGTACGGCCTTTCTGCCATACATTCCCAGAGTGACGGACAGAATCGGCCGTATATTGCGCAAACACGGCGTAAAGACGATTTTCAAACCGACAAGGAAGATCAAAGAGTGTCTTAGATCGGCGAAGGAGAAAAGAGACCCACTTGCAATGTCGGGAATATACCGTATACCTTGCACATGCGGAAAAGTTTATGTCGGAATGACTGGACGATCCATTAACACCAGGATCAAAGAGCATAAGCGACATTGCAGGTTGGGGCAGGTGGAGAAATCGGCCGTGGCAGAACACGCACTGAATGAGACCGACCACGTAATAAAATTCGCCGACACGGAAGTTCTGGCTGTAGAGAAGCACTATCACACGCGCTTGTTCAGAGAAGCTGTAGAAATCCAAAAACACGCAAACAGTTTCAACAAGAAAGAGGAAAGCCTTAAGGTAAACGGATCCTGGCTTCCCGTACTGCAGCGAACGACCGTCGCAGGTAGCAAGAGGAGAACCGCACCGGAAATGACCGCGGAGAAGCCCTCGGACGTTGGCGCGCCAGGTACATATAGTCTGCGGCCGCGAGCTCGCCTCCAGTTCACCACCGGCAATGGAGGGTGAAGCTTTGACAATGCCAGCCACTCGTGCTGGCGAAACGTCAGAAAAATCATTAGATGAACGTCGGCCGAAGAACCCGAGACAGAAGCCAATAGGCAGTTTGTCAACAAGTGGCCACGAAAGCCTTAACAATTTTGTAGACTTCATTTACTTTTTAGAACATTTCTGTTGTGTGCTATGCATTGTGTGAAGCCCTTAATTTCATTTATTTACCCTGAATGTGGATTTACCTCTTTTACTTTCTTAGGATGTGTAAAATTTGGCAAATAAGTCATAATATTCTCTCATTATTTCATTTTTCCCACCACATGTCGCTGTTCTTTTGATTATGTAATAACACTCAGATATGTGGTTTGGTTTTACATCCCAGTGTACTGTCAGTCTACTTGTCTTTGCTTAACAAGTGCCTCTTTACAAACATTCTGCAGTAATTTTAAAAATTATATAGTGTAGTCAATAATATAATGCAGTCTACTATGCAAACCCATATGACAGTTTGCCTTGTGAAAACCTCTCAATGTATATAATTCCATTTAAAAATTTAAAATACTCAGTGTCTTAAATCAGTTATCACATTCCACAATAAGCAAATACTACCAGCACCACATAAAGAAACCGATTGTGGAGCGTATTACCACATGAAACTTAAACCCTGAGACTGGAGAGAGATCAGACTTCGGATTTATCAAGCTATATATTCAAAGAGCAATATTTGATGTCAGTCTGACAGAACAATTAATTCTAAGACAACTGTACATCTGCAATAATTTTGTTTCTAAATCTTTTCTCAAATTTACCATAAAACATTAGCTGTTTTGCATTCAAAATTATCAACTCTTTGTGTGTTTTACTGTTGACACTTTTCTCTCGTCTAATTATATACTGTGAAGAAATTATTCTGCTCATTCTTTCCTGTGTTGTCATATTTCATTACTTTCTTGTCTTTCATAAAACGTTTCGATGGTTTCACAGCGAACACAAAGGCATTTCCTTCCTCATTTCTGAACTTCTTGTCATACACAACCATAACTTCACTTTGTTACAGATCCTAGTGAGTTAGATTCTTCAAAACCTACTTATCTGAATTTTTTGATGACGTCGTACTTACTTTTTCCCTTTTGTTGTAGAATTTGTGTCATTTGTCCTAGTGACATACTTAAAAAGGTGATCTACACAGTTTGTATACTTTCCATATTGACCCACATGTTCACATTTGAAAATGGAACTATGTGCCTTATTTTTTATACATTTTTAATAATCGACTTTTATTCTTTACTAATACCAAAATTTCTATTGTAATAATTGCTAAATTCGTTTCATTTGTGTGTTGAATTTCTAGTTGATTTTGTGTCTGAATAGTTCTATACAGAAACCTTAGTCAGGAACTATCTTTCTTCACTGGCAGTTTTCTCAATGAGAAGAACGATACTGACATTCAACTGCATACTCACGAGCTACATGAGTATGGTTCCTCTGCTCTCTGTAATGTGTTTGTCAAATTCTATTTCTCAAAGCCACTTTTTTCCTGTTGCAAACTCGCTCACTGGCATGCTCTCACTTTCTGCTTTGGAAAATATAAATCACAGTTAAACAGGAAATTTATTGAAGAAGCTCCACAACTCTAGACATCCTTCAGTGGTATAAGAAAATAACTGCGTAAATTTATCGTGTTGTTGTTGTTGTGGTCATCAGTCCTGAGACTGGTTTGGTGCTGCTTTCCATGCTACTCTATCCTGTTTATTCATCTCCCAGTACCTACTACAACCTACATCCTTCTGAATCTGCTTAGTGTATTCGTCTCTTGGTCTCCCTCTACGATTTTTACCCTTCACATTGCCCTCCAATACTAAATTGGTGATCCCTTGATGCCTCAGAAGATGACCTACCAACCGATCCCTTCTTCTAGTCAATTTGTGTCACAAACTCCTCCCCAATGCTATTCAATACCTCCTGATTAGTTATGTGATCTACCCATCTAATCTTCAGCATTCTTCTGTAGCACCACATTTCGAAAGCTTCTATTCTCTTCTTGTCCAAACAATTGATCTTCATTGTTTCACTTCCATACATGGCTACACTCCATACAAATACTTTCAGAATTGCCTTCGTGGCACTTAAATCTATACTCGATGTTAACAAATTTCTCTTCTTCAGAAACGCTTTCCTTCCCATTGCCAGTCTACGTTTTATATCGTCTCTACTTCGACCATCATCAGTCATTTTGCTCCGCAAATAGCGAAACTCCTTTCCTAATTTAAGTGTCTCATTTCCTAATCTAACTCCCTCAGCATCACCAGATGTAATTCGACTACATTCCATTATCCTTATTTTGCTTTTGTTGGTGTTCATCTTATATCCTCCTCTCAAGGCACTGTCCATTCCGTTCAACTGCTCTTCCAAGTCCTTTGCTGTCTCTGGCAGAACTACAATGTCATCGGCAAACCTCAAAGTTTTTATTTCTTCTCCATTGATTTTAATAACTACTCCGATTTTTTCTTCTGTTTCATTTACTGCTTGTGCAATATACAGATTGAATAACATCAGGGAGAGGCTACAACCCTGTCTCACTCCCTTCCCAACCACTGCTCCCCTTTCATGTCCCTCGACTCTTATAACTGCCATCTGGTTTCTGTACAAATTGTAAATAGCCTTTCGCTCGCTGTATTTTACCCCTGCCACCTTCAGAATTTGAAAGAGAGTATTCCATTCAACATTGTCAAAAGCTTTCTCTAAGTCTACAAATGCTACAAACGTAGGTTTGCCTTTCCTTAATCTATCTTCTAAGATAAGTCGTAGGGTCAGTATTGTCTCACGTGTTCCAATATTTCAACGGAACACGAACTGATCTTCCCTGAGGTCGGCTTCCACCAGGTTTTCCATTCGTCAGTAAAGAAATATTTATCATAACAGATGCATAAAATGGAAACATGGTACTCAGCCATTGCACATTGTCTAATAAATATGTGATAAATGTGCATTTGAACTGCCTACTGATATTTTCAATGACGTTTCTCACTCACTTCCTGTAGTAAGAATATACATTTTTTAGACAGCTGTGATACTTTTAGTGATCTTTATTGTTCTTGTAACCTGATTATTTGTAAATGCAAAAAGCATTTTCACCTTAAATACTCAACTGCTATATAACAGTTCAATGAAGTCATCAACACTTCCGTGTTAATTCCATTAGCCTATACAACGTAGTTATCTTGTCTCTCTATATGTGTATCACACAATTTACCACTATGTACTAATAACATATATTGGTTCTTATTAAACTTACTAAACGCTTTTTCATCACCGTTAAGATATTTCTAATTTGTATCAATGCAGTGAAAGTTTCATATTGTTAATCTCATTGCTTTTCCAGCTAGGTTTACTGTCAATTTGTTTATATTATCACACTAATAGCAACCAAGCAGGGTGGCACAGTGGTTAGCACACTGGACTCACATTCAGGGGGACGACAGTTCAAACCAATAACTGATCATCCTGATTTAGATTTCCCATGGTTTCCCCAAATCTCTTGAGGCAAATGCCAGGATGGTTCCTTTAAAAGGGTACAACTGACTTCCTTCCCTATCCTTCCCTAATCCAATAGGACCAATGACCATGCTGTTTGGTCCCCTCCCCAAACCAGCCAACCAACCAAGTAAAAGCAATGGAGAAGATGAATAAAATATGAAAGCAAAGTTTAGATAAAATTATTGATGTTGAGTAAACATTTAATTTTACTTAGCATTTTATTTTAATTTGTGTTGGTTATTCGATTGCTGAAACCCAAATTCATTCAAACATATGTACCTTAATGGCCCTGAACCGTATTGATTTCCTAAGCATATGTTGCTTTATTTTAACCTAATATTTCCTTATATCTCCTAGCATGGGTATATTATGTTTATTATTTCAGGAAGTCAGTTGCTTCAGTCTTAATATTTGTATCAGTATGACATGAAGTGTCATATGTCCTCCCTCTCTTCATGTGAAATGTTAGGCTCCTTGGATTTTTGCATTATTGTTCCAGTGCTAACATCTCTCTCTCTGTGTGTGTGTGTGTGTGTGTGTGTGTGTGTGTGTGTGTGTGTGTGTGTGTGCGTGGGTGTGTGTGTGTGTGCATGTGATATATTTTCTAATATTCGCAACATTTCTGCTAACATTATTTACACCATATATTTTCATACAAATTATTTTCATTCTTGACATTCACCATGGTCTATTTCTCTTGATTCAAAAGACTTTACTTTTTCTTCTCTATAATTAATACAATATATTATCAACTATGTGCCAGTATAGTCTGGGACTGTGGTCCATAGTAAAAAAGACCAGATCACATATTTCTAGAGAAATTTCTAAAAAGTTTACAGTGCAGAAGTTGTTGTGCACATAATAGAAGTTAGAAAATTTCAGAAACTTACTTAACTATAAAACCATCTACAAGCTTCCAAGTGTTCATTCCCATTGAAATGTGTATAACAACCTTGTGAGGAAGTAATAAAATTACAGGGAGATGGTAGAACTGACAAGCAGTTAACTTCTGGATGCAAAATTCCAGTACTGCTGACAAATGCATTGAAAGTAGAAAAAAATTTCATGTAGCTTTTAGAACTATTAGTTCTTTCATCAGGGAGCAAAATAAAACAGTTTTTGTGAGGTTGTGATAGGTCCCTCAGACAGAGCCATGAGATGGATCCACATAGTGTGAAGATGAAGATCCCTTTGTAATTGCACATATAATCCTTTGTCTGTTTTCAGAATACTCATGGAATAAAGAATGTGTAGCAGAAAGAGAACCTATCAACACATAAATGTAAACTTTTAGGTTTGTTCCATATTTTCTTCTGGAACTTTTTATGATACTTAATGCTCTTCACACCTGACACATGAAAAGTGGTATCTGACACATATTAAACTTCAGATACTGCCATAACTAACAGTTCAGGCCATTTTCCAAACATCTGAAGGATACAGGTATATCACCACATTACTATACACAGGCTAGTAAAGGACAGTGGTGCTAGAGTAAACTTTCTTCAACTGAGAAAAAATTTTGATCATTTTATTTTCTACCATTCTCATTCATTCTCAACTTGTTTCAACGAAGATAATTTTTCCCATCTAATGTATTTTGGTGAGATAAACTGAAGCGAACAAGGTTAATTGCAGAAGGACAAGTGTAGTGATTCGAGAATTTCGGTGTTAATTCTAGAAGCACTTGCCTTCTATCATATCGAACACACGATGTTTTAGAGATGAGTGTAGGATGATAGAATTCTACCTACTGCGTGTCACATGTTTGTGTGTGTAGGTTTCAAATTCAGTCGCGAGAAGAATGTAGATGCGGTGGTTGAACGGCAACGAAAAGTACTTGTCGGGCGATCCATGGAAGTTTTAATGAAAGTGTATGGAATAATCATGGAGCTTCTATGTTATTCTGTCCTAATTGTGTCAGTGACCATTGTTATAATAACGAGAACAGCTGAGAAGGTACTCTTGAGAAAAACTTTTGTCTTAGCCTTGTTGAAGGGAAGATGTGTATTTAGATTCATGCTAAGACTGGACATGGAGTTTAAGCCAACTTTATCTTATGTGTAAAGTAGTTTGTTTCTAATGTTTGGACAAGAGGCTTACAAAGCAGTATATATTTATACGAAGAGTCAGATTTGTAATATGTCTGAAGTTCAAATATACGTCATTATTTAAAACATGAAATTGGTATGTCTACTTATTTTTATAAGTAGAGAGAGTCTTAAGAAATTCCTGTACCCAGAAACATACTTTGGAGAACAAAGTGAAAAAGATTTTGCAGCATCAGGCTAGCCAGCAAGGATGGTTGACTGAGCATCTCAAGTAAGTCATCTTGTAAAAGAAGTGAAAGTTAGCATATTTACATCACACTTTAATCGCCGCCCAAGCTGTTAGACAAGCACACTATAAATGGCTAGTAGTATGTATTTGTATAATTTAGAAATGCCTTAAAAGCTAATACATGTCCAATCAACTAACATTTTTAAGTTTAGGTTTATCTGGTTATGGTTACTAGCCCTACAGGTTAGCTGTGTGGTCTAACGCACGGCTTTCCGCATTGGGAAGAGGTGCCTGGTCCCTGGTACGAATCCACCCAGCAGACTTGCGTCGAAGTCCGGTGAGCCGGCCAGTCTGTGGATGGTTTTCAAGCGGTTTTCCATCTGCCTTGGTGAATGCAGACTGGTTCCCCTTATTCCGCCTCAGCTACACTGTGTCGGCAATTGCTATGCAAACAAGTTCTCCACGTACATGTACACCATCTACCATGCAAACATAGGGGCTACACTCGTCTGGTGTGTGAATTTCCGTGCCAGCATCCTCCGGGGGCCGAACTTCACAATAACCCTAAAGGAGTGGTTCGGTGTGTGGCGTCGGAGGGGTGAAGTGGACTGCAGTTGTAGTTGTGGGGTTGTGGACCACTGCAGCTGCAGTGAGGACGGAGCCTCCTTGTTGTTTCTAGGCCCCCAGTTAACATACAATACAGTAGAATATGGTTATAAAAACATTAACTTAAGAAATACAAAAGAAAGAAAAAGGAAAACTTATCAAAGACTTAGTGATGTACAGTAAATTCATAACTGGAGTTGAATTGATAATAATATTATTTGTACATTCAGCTATAATATGGTTTGCCATATTTCTGTTACCAAAGATTCTCTTTCCTACTTAATTTACATAACTTTAATTTTTTAATTTATTTTTCTGACTCATCTTTAAAATTTATAATCATATGCAAGTTCTCCATTAATCCAGCTGCAATAAATTGCATTACATTTCATATTAGCTTCTAATTCAGAAGGATGTAGGCTGCAGTAGGTACTGGGAGATGAAGAAGCTTGCACAGGGTAGAGTAGCATGGAGAGATGCATCAAACTAGTCTCAGGACTGAGGACCACAACAACAACAACATTATCTTCTAAATTATCTGAGCTCTCTTGAAAAATTTGTTCATAATTACTTTATGTTATTTATTGTTGTCACCACTTGCACATGTATGTCTGCTTTATTTGGCACAGGAACAATTTATTACTGCTGCATCTTAATACAACATGGGAAGTCTGGAACACATTTTGCATAACTAACTTCGAAGTATTTTTAAGAATATACAAATGAAAAGTTTTGTAGTCCACTGTCATTGTCACATTCAACATTGTTATCCATGTCATTCTCCAGTGCTGAGTAATTTCTGCCATCATTCACAAAATGTCAAATTAATTTGCTCACCTTTATGAATGCAGTCAGTGTACCTTCAGATTCTGGAGTCTATTCCAAAGAATATAGCCTCATTGAATATGACCTATTTTATTTAAGAAACTTACTGTCCTTTCTGAATGAGATGTCACTCCATATATCCAAACTCCTTTTGTTGTTAAATGAAATATCTCATTCCACTTCATGGTGTGGCCATCACTTTCCAGAAATTCCTACAACCCACATCATTCCTGTTTAGAAAGAGTAGATGCACTTAATTGATTAATAAAATTGTAGATATGTGCTTTTAAGGGGACAAACTACATTTAGCTTTTGAAGTTTTTTCTGTCTTCCTTAAGTGTATATGAAGTGGTGCATCCGGTTAAACCACATCACATTGAATCTGACACTAGCAAACTCTGGAAGCCAAAAGACACAAGATACTTTGGTCGTTAATTCCTGAAAAAGTTTTGGCTAATGGAGAGTTAATAAAAAGGCCTGTACTGCTCTTTAAAGATGCTGCTGACTTTACTGAAAGAAAGGATATATACTGCACAATAAACCTACTTTCAGAGTTGTTAAATGAAATCAAAATGACATTTCTCACTTACTACAGTTGAAATAGATTTTATAATTTTTCTTGTAATATTTGTAATTGAATAGTTTTATGATCCTGTGTTTTACATCTTCCCTTGTTTCTAGATAATAAATTAGATTCTTACCCCATGTTTCACTTTCTCCCTCAACTAGTTCCTCAGATCTTCCCATAGTGTCTATTTCTTCCCTACCATTGACATTGTATATAGTTTAGTGTACAGCTGTACTAATTTTACAGATTCTCTATAGTTTTCAATTGTGTGTCCATCAGCAACTATGTGGTACTTCCCAAGATTTGCTCATAACATCCATAAATAAACTGTAACAGCCGGTAATTTTAGTTTAATTACACGTTAGTTCATGAAATAAGATTTGATTTCTCTTACCACTGAGTACCACCTCCTTTTAATTCACTTCCTACCTAAGACAATATCTGTCCTCAGTGTGTCAGCACTACAGAGGATAACACATCTGACAACAACAACCAGTTTCTCCTGATTGCAGTGTAATTAACTGAAAACTAACTAACAGGAAAATGACATAGTGCACTATCTTATGGTTTGGGTTTTTTATTCTTAAATATGAAATTGTGCAACTAAAGAGAGAGAAAAAAATTAAATACATGACACTGTAAAGAGGGATTTTCAAATTAGGAATATACACTCCTGGAAATGGAAAAAAGAACACATTGACACCGGTGTGTCAGACCCACCATACTTGCTCCGGACACTGCGAGAGGGCTGTACAAGCAATGATCACACGCACGGCACAGCGGACACACCAGGAACCGCGGTGTTGGCCGTCGAATGGCGCTAGCTGCGCAGCATTTGTGCACCGCCGCCGTCAGTGTCAGCCAGTTTGCCGTGGCATACGGAGCTCCATCGCAGTCTTTAATACTGGTAGCATGCCGCGACAGCGTGGACGTGAACCGTATGTGCAGTTGACTGACTTTGAGCGAGGGCGTATAGTGGGCATGCGGGAGGCCGGGTGGACGTACCGCCGAATTGCTCAACACGTGGGGCGTGAGGTCTCCACAGTACATCGATGTTGTCGCCAGTGGTCGGCGGAAGGTGCACGTGCCCGTCGACCTGGGACCGGACCGCAGCGACGCACGGATGCACGCCAAGACCGTAGGATCCTACGCAGTGCCGTAGGGGACCGCACCGCCACTTCCCAGCAAATTAGGGACACTGTTGCTCCTGGGGTATCAGCGAGGACCATTCGCAACCGTCTCCATGAAGCTGGGCTACGGTCCCGCACACCGTTAGGCCGTCTTCCGCTCACGCCCCAACATCGTGTAGCCCGCCTCCAGTGGTGTCGCGACAGGCGTGAATGGAGGGACGAATGGAGACGTGTCGTCTTCAGCGATGAGAGTCGCTTCTGCCTTGGTGCCAATGATGGTCGTATGCGTGTTTGGCGCCGTGCAGGTGAGCGCCACAATCAGGACTGCATACGACCGAGGCACACAGGGCCAACACCCGGCATCATGGTGTGGGGAGCGATCTCCTACACTGGCCGTACACCACTGGTGATCGTCGAGGGGACACTGAATAGTGCACGGTACATCCAAACCGTCATCGAACCCATCGTTCTACCATTCCTAGACCGGCAAGGGAACTTGCTGTTCCAACAGGACAATGCACGTCCGCATGTATCCCGTGCCACCCAACGTGCTCTAGAAGGTGTAAGTCAACTACCCTGGCCAGCAAGATCTCCGGATCTGTCCCCCATTGAGCATGTTTGGGACTGGATGAAGCGTCGTCTCACGCGGTCTGCACGTCCAGCACGAACGCTGGTCCAACTGAGGCGCCAGGTGGAAATGGCATGGCAAGCCGTTCCACAGGACTACATCCAGCATCTCTACGATTGTCTCCATGGGAGAATAGCAGCCTGCATTGCTGCGAAAGGTGGATATACACTGTACTAGTGCCGACATTGTGCATGCTCTGTTGCCTGTGTCTATGTGCCTGTGGTTCTGTCAGTGTGATCATGTGATGTATCTGACCCCAGGAATGTGTCAATAAAGTTTCCCCTTCCTGGGACAATGAATTCACGGTGTTCTTATTTCAATTTCCAGGAGTGTATTTCACTGTTATGTGTTCTGATACGTGTTCTGATACCTGTCTGCTAAGGACATTGAATGCACCCTGAACTTCGTTTTACAATTTAAAACAATTTGTCGAACTGAAATTCGAGCCTGGATTCTTGCACATGTGTGCTGACACCAAGGATTTGCTCAACTTGTGTTTCTTCATATCTACTAAATGCATTCAAAGCTTTCTACAATGTGGATAGACTACCACTTCTGAGAGAAGGGACACTTTCCTTTCATTCTTTTCTCATTTCTCGTAGGTCTTGGTTTGTGTTGATTACTAGAAATTAAATAGTTTTTAGTCAAAAAGAAGGTCTCTTAGTTTGTTGATAGTCATGTCCAGGAGTACCACACCCCTCCAGAAACTATTCTAGAAGATATGAAGAGGTGTGCCTTTCGTTAGAGATGGATAGTGAAAACTACAGACTTGTGTCAACAGAGCAGATTCTACTAATACAGAAGTAAAGTGCATTTGGATCAAGGGTCAGTGTTTGCCAAACACAGTCCACTGCTGAGCCCAGGTTACAAGCCATTTCCCATGGCACCCATGGTATTCGTATGAGAGTACCCATGCTGGCAAGATCACTGTCTCTGTCTTACACCACGGGAGCTTACAAATTACGTCTGTAGGGTATCAGTCTCTGCTGTCAGCACAGTCCTGTTAGCCACAGGCATGTCACCACGTTGGTGTAATATACGAGGTGCGGCTAGAAAAAACCGGACTGATGCTGGAAAAAACATTTATTTACAATTATTTACAAGTTCATGTTATCTCCTTCAATGTACTCTCCTCCTCGGTCTCTACACCGCTCCATACGAATTTTCCACTGTTCATAGCAATGCTGCAGATCATTTTCGGTAAGCCCATACATTACTTCCGTCGCTTTTTCTTTTACTACTTCAACAGTCTCAAATCTAGTTCCTTTCAAAGCTGACTTGACTTTAGGGAAAAGAAAAAAGTCACAGGGGGCCAAATCAGGTGAGTAGGGTGGGTGATCTAAGATGGGAATGTGGTGTTTTGCCAAAAACGTCTTCACTGACAACGCACTGTGAGCTGGGGCATTGTCTTGGTGAAGGATCCATGACTTTTTTCTCCACAAATCGTTCCGTTTTCTCCGTACTCGCTCACGTAGGGTAGCCAGGACGCTAATGTAGTAATGTTGATTCACTGTTTGTCCCTCTGGTACCCAGTCAATGTGCACAATCCCTTTGATGTAAAAAAAAAAAAAAAAAAAAAAAAAACAATCATTATTGCCTTGAATTTCGATTTTGACATTCGTGCTTTTTTTTGTCGTGGAGAACCAGGAGTTTTCCAATGCATCGATTGGCGTTTAGTTTCGGGATCGTAAGTAAAAAAACCACGATTCATCGCAAGTAATAACATTTTGTAAGAAGGTGGGATCACTTTCAATGTTTTCCAGGATGTCAGAACAAATCGTTCTTCGGCGTTCCTTCTGTTCAATTGTGAGGCACTTTGGAACCATTTTTGAACACACTTTGTTCATGCTGAAACTTTCATGAAGAATCTGCCTAACACTTTCCTTGTCAACTCCTGTTAACTCAGACACTGCTCTGATTGTTAAACGGCGATCTTGTCGAACAAGTTTACCGATTTTTTCAATGTTTGCATCAGTTTTTGCTGACAATGGTCTGCCAGTGCGAGTGTCTTCGCGGCCATCTTTAAATCGTTTAAACCACTCAAACACTTGCGTTCGCGATAAACAATCATCGCCGTACACTTGTTGTAACATTACAAACGTTTCACTTGCAGATTTTCCTACTTTGAAACAAAATTTGATGTTAACACGCTGTTCTTTCTGTACACTCAACATTTTCCGACGCACAGACAAAACGTCAACCACTTAAAACAGACGCCACGGGCAGACTGAGTGCAGGAGGCAGATGAAACTCGAGCAGTAGGCGGAGCGAGAGTCTTGTGACAGGCCACGCGACTTTCAGCCTTATTGCATTCGTTTTATTGTTTCACCAGTACTAGTCCGGTTTTTTTCTAGCCACACCTCGTATAGCTTTGAGGATGTGGCCCAAAATTTCAAATGGCTGCCCCATTGAGCATCCTAATAGAAAAATATAGTGGAGAGGAAAACAAGGCAGAAGTTGAAACAAATGTTTCAGCTGGGATGGGATCTATAGCCACCATTAATTGTCTGAAAGATAACATTCTAGAGCGCTGGATGCCATTGGATGGATTAAAATATCAGTCCATTTTTTTTTCATTAGTATATAGTGTTTGCTTTGAAGTCATTTTGAAACGGCTATCTGAAATGCATATCAGTTAGTGTGTAAAATATAAAACAACTATTGATTGGGTATAAAAAGTATTCAAATAGTATTACCCATCAAAATGGACACACTTTGGCATAGATTCCCTGCAGACAACAAATTACACAATGGTACAAATGGAATGGCTTTTCCAAGTATGTTATGATATTGAAATTCTGATTGGAATTAAGGGAGAAGACAATGAAGAACTAATGATATAAGAATACATCTCTCCATATTATCGGACTACACAATTAAATACATAAGTCCAAGAGCAGTAACGCAGCGTACAACTTAATTGTACAAGAACTTAATGTACTTCGTATAGTGTATCTTGCAGCCATGTTGTAATACCGCAACGATAAGACATGCTCCACTGTCACTGATACGAGAACAGTGAAAAAATAAGTTTCACATAATTGTAGCAGGGCAGTTGACTGTTACTGTATGCTGCCCTACACTTAAAAGTGTCACTGGTCAGTGACAGCATTTTTCAGCATAGTCAAAAGTCGCTATAAACAACGATACGATTTATCTGGCGATCATTCAGATTCTTGACGACAGAAATCCACTTCTTGGCCACAGAGTCATTTGAGAATCTCTGTGTGAATGTCTTCATCGTCAGAAAATCTGCAGTTGCTGAAAATGATTTTCTCGATTGTCAGGAAACTGCCATATGTGCTCCTTGACGATGACCTTCCTTCCCGATCAGTCTCTCCCACCTCTGTATGGCCTTGCTCAGACTGATGGCACCATTTCATTACAGATGGACAGAAGACTGCATTTCGACCATATACCGCCTGAATATCGCGGTGAATCTGTGTACAATTTAGGCGTTTCACCTACAAGAATCGTACTGTCCGACATAGGCCTACTTCAACTTTGGAATACGTTTTCAGTTGCTACGTCATATCACTCCCAAGCTGTGGTGCACCTACCACCCGCACCGTAGCACAACTATGTCCGCTGGGAGTCCACAACACTTACTCTCTTCTGACGTCGCACCTCCAGTGTTGCGCATTCGGATGACATGCGTAACTTACCTTCTGAATTTCCCATGCATATCGCTCCAGTAACGTTAGCTAACTTACCAAAGTAACACAGCATAATGTATGAATAGTTTGAAGGAAAATAAACTGATCAGCCAAAACGTTGTGACTACTGACCACCGAGGCGTTGGATGACGCCTGGTGGCGTTGGGGTACGTGGCACGGTAACGAAAGTATGCAAGCAGATCAGACACGGACGGGGCATCACCCTTGCGAAAATGAGCTGCAATTGGGGAAATCCATTGAGAAAAGAGACTTTGACAAAGGGCAGATTATTATGACGCAGAGCCTGTGAACGAGTATCTCGAAAATGGCGAAGCTGGTTGAATGTTCACGTGCTACTGTCGTGGGCATCTACGGAAAGAGATCGAAGGACAGTAAACTACCACTAGGTGCCAAATGATTGGACGTCCACGACTCTTCATAGAACGTGGGATTCGGAGGCTTGTCTCCTTTCTAAAGGAGGATGGAAGGTGATCTGTGGCATCTGCCGAAAGAGCGCAATGCTGGTGCACGCATAAGCGTTTCGGAGCCCACTGTACATCGTACCTTGTTGAACACGGAGCTCCACAGCAGACCACCCCTACGTGTTCACATGTTGACCCAACGACATCGCCAGCGACGACTGCAGTGGGCGCGGAACCATACGGAATCGACCATCGGTGTATGAAAACGTGTCGGCTCTCCGGGTGAATCACATTTTTTACGTTAGGTCAATGCTCGTTTCCACAAACTGAATCATAGAGGTGAACGGCGGTCCGAAACGAACAGCGCGCCACGGACGCAGACAGGAGGCTATGGGAAACATTTTCCTGCGCTTGCGTGGGCCCTGTGGTAGTAATCGAAGACACGCTGACAACTGCGAACCACCTGCGTCCCTTCAGACTTGACATCTTCAACGATGGCGATGTCATACTTAAGCAATATAATTCTCCGTGTCTTGGAGCCAGAACCCTGCTACAGTGATTTGAGGAGCATTATAGTGAGTGAACTCACGTTGATGTCTCGGCGCCCAATTTCGCTGACGTGAATTCTATGGAACACATCTGAGTCGCTATTGGGCGCCATCACCTCATACGAAAATCAGCGACGCGGTATTTACGTGAATTACATTACCTGTGCGTAGACATCTAATGCCACAAACCCCCACAAGCCCACCAAAACTTGTCGGATTGCTCATACACAGAATCAGCGATGTATTTCGTACAAAGGACGGACGAACAAGCTATTAAGCACGTGGTCATACTGTTTTGGCTCATGAGTGTAACGATTAGGGTTTCTTTAATCTGTGCTCACAGAGGGAAGGAAAGTAATTCTACTTCTTCTATCAACAAACATAACTTGTAGTGTCGGAATCACTAGTTGTTAAAATAATAACAGAACGCGAAAAAAACATTCTGACCACTTCCCGCAGTACACATGAACAAAAAATGAGACAAGACCACACTCAGTTTCCTTTCTTGTTCCATAACAAGTAGACCTCGAGCTACTCTTCTTATGTTAGCCAGTTTTCAGACGTATTTCTTCACGCGACAAAAAGTTTTTATTTAATACAAGTTTAGGACCCCTTACTTAAAAATAATGCTGAAATAATTGCTTATCAGCTAATTCATGTTCCTCGAGGGCTGTAAATACGTTATGCTTGAAATCAAATGCACGCTTTTAACTGAATGCTGATTTTTCTTTTCTTAATATTTTGCGAATTTAAACGCGAATTAAGTATAAATAAAATATTCGTTTGGTACTGACTATTACATTTTTAACGAAGACATAAAACAAAATTACAGCGGGTTACAGGAGCATGACTGTTCACAATACATAAAAATTATCTAATGGTTAAAGTCGGAAATTCCATGGGGCTGTTCGTAGATGTCGCTGTTATACACCGAGAAGTGGCAACGCTAGCAAATGGTAACGAAATATAGTTAAGTTCTACAGAGGATTAATGCTTGGTGCTGGATTTGGCAGTTGAACTTCAATGTAAGAAATGTAACATATTCCGCATAAATACATGGAAATACATATTATTTCATGTGTACACAGAGTTCGAATATTCACCTGGAAGAAACCATATCCATTTTAGGGTGTTAGTATGCGTACGAAGGGATTTGTAACGGATGATTACCACTAACTGTAGGAAAGGCTGTTGCCAGACATGTTCATTAGAAGAATTCTCAAGACTTGTAGCTGACCAGGAGAGAACCAGCTTAGAAAACACTCGTTCGACTCCTACTTGTCTATTTGTCGTCTCCCGAGAGGGAGTGAGCCAGACCCGCTGCTGCAACTCAGGGGTCTCACCTCTGTCAACCTTCTCGACCAGTGGAAGTACGCGTGGCCACCTTCCGAAACTCCGACACCTGAAAGAGTCCTGCTACGAGATGGTGCAGAGCACAGAACACGGTGAGGGTCGGTTAGGGAAGTGGGGTATAAATCGTGAGGCCCCTCTCATCTGAAAAATGAAGAGTGTTACTGGCACTGCTACTTGTTCCCATTATCAGTATAATTCCCATCTACTGAATCTATCTCCAAGGTTATTAGGGGGCCGAGGCTAGCGAATAGTTCCAAGTCTCGTGTCTGGCGCAGAACGACATAGAGTCTGCGTCGCTACACACCTCAGATCTTGCCCCTATCGGGTCCTCATGAGTCCTTATTTATACGGCTCGTATGACGTCACAGGGCGGCCTCTAGAAAATTCTGGCGAGGCTAGTAAAGTATTCAGTATACCTCCATTTCCGTATAAGTGCTGTGGGGAAATTTCACCTGCCGTGGCCTGGCACTGTGGGCAGTGCTAGGCATGTAGCCCTGTTTGTTCCCCGGCGTCACTTGGTCGACGCTGCCTATTATCGTTTCTCAAATACTGAGGCAACGCTTCTCCCCGACGCTCGCTCATAGCTGTACCAGCGGAATAGCTCTGAAGTGTTCTAATTCGTACGATATGCGAGACTGAGATTCGCAACATGTTGCTCGTCAAGCTAGGACGGGCACCAGACACAATTGGTATATGATATAGAGAATATCCAAAGAAAAGTTGCACGTTTCGTCACAGATTCGATTTGTTAGTGCAGAAGTCTCGCAGAGATGCTTATCCAACTCCAATGGAATACCTTGCAAGAGAGGTGTTGAACATTACGGTGTGGTTCACTGTTATGAGTCTGAGAGCGCACTTTTCTAGAAGCGTCAAGCAATATATTGCATCTTCCTACGTTTATCTCTTGCAGAGTCTATGATGGTAAAATTAGAGAAATTCGAGCTCGGAGTGTTAGCAACATTAATTGTTTCTGTGTACGCCTGCTTAGCTGGATGGTAATGTGCTTGCCTCCCATGTAGCGGGCCCAGATTCAATTCGCGGCCGGGTTGGAGATTTTCTCCGCTCGTGGACTAGCTGTTGTGTTCTTCTAATCATCATTTCATCCTCATCACAGGCACGCGAGTCGCCCAATGTGGCGACAACTGAAATAAGACTCCCAATCGGTGGCCGAACTTCCCCTTGTTGGGGCCTCCCGGCCAGTAATCCCATACGACCATTTCATTTCACTTCATTGTTTCTGTGCAACAGTCGCGACTCGAATAGTGACATGTTTTAAATGAGTGAAAGGGCTACGTGACGGTCGATGTGATAGATTTGTTCTAAATTGCATTTAATCAAAAGTGCATTGCTAGCTCAGGTGTATTACACCAAAAGAGTCCCACAAAAAAACACGCAGCATTATTCGTAAGCAGAAAACTCTCACCTATCGACGATGATATTACGAACTAAAGGAGAGTATAATTTTAAACATTTACATGAGTGTAAAGTTGCTCGGCAGATACGAGAATAGAATCCGAAATAATTTTAAGTAAAGCACCATAGCAAAAATCATGACCTCTTCAGTAAAATTGTATACTTAAAACTCGTAAATTGTAAATCGCATAGTCTCCATGCATGGAAAATGCTACCGGAGAAGCGAGTGACATGAAACTCTATAAAAATTTTACATATACCAAATAGTGCAGTTCTTATTAACACAATTGATGATGATGAGTTCCATACCCCTTTACAGAGCGTAGGGGAGCGACGCGGGAGACCAGCGCCGCCTTACTAGGCACTTATCGCTAAGTAAAAGCTCTAGGCAGATGAAAGTCTTACACTATTGCTCTCGAACTGCCATGTAACTGAACGCCGAATAAATACAGCAGAGGGACAAAGTTGGAATCTCATAAACTCTCGGGACAATCAACTTCCCTTAGGCTAACGCCACCAACTGCTTTCTGAGTAATAACAGAGGCCACCCAGCACTTCTTCGCAACCAGCGAGATGCGCCTGTGTCCGCAGTCCCGGACATTCGACCACTGGCGGCTTTCAACGTGCAAGGCGACACACGTCGAACAAACAACTTCAACATAGCTCGATGGTAACCACCGCTGTTGGTGATACGGACCAACGGGGCAGAGCGGTGGGTTGTGAAACTGGTGTGCTGCGGCGAGCACGCCCCGCCAATGGTGTTTACATTTCGAGGGCTGGATTCGCAAAGCTGCTGCAGCTGCCATTCGCCACCAGGCAGCTTCGTTTAGTAGGGGCCACAGCCAGACTGCTCGCAGATCGAATACGCCGCCAAGGCGACGACTTTGTGAGCCTGACATCGACAGGAAAGGGCGCAGGCGAGGGCGCGGCGCACCGTTCACTGCGGCACGCGCCGCCACCAGGCTGCCGCGCGGCGAACGTGGATGACGGTGTACGTACTACGATGCACCTCCCTTAAATAAACCACAATATCTATTCTAATTAAATGTTCTTTATAACAGCGCTGATAAGTAATATTCATAATTATTCGAGCAATAATTTCCTCGGTTAACGTTTGTGACATTACATAATACTTTAGGAATTTTACTCAGCTTTTCAAAATGGCCTCAGCGTCTAGGGACGTCTTATGACATATTATTCAATTCTACCGTCCAAGGATCTTTTAAATAGCATGGAGAGAGTTTAATAGTTTTAATGTAACATCTACAGATCAAAACCAAACTTAACGCTACCAAGCTGATAGATAATTCCAAAGAAATTCCCTCGACAGGAACGATCTGATAACGATCTGCCAGAAAACCAAACCCGAAGTGAAATCTCACGCATGATGCCAGAACCTTCGAGAACGTAAGTCGAAATATGATTAAAATGACCTCCGTGCTTTAGATTATCTAACCATTTTAAATTACGTAAATTGTTTTTCTGACGTTGATATTTATGTAAAGATTTTAATAGTAATATCAAATGACGAAGGTTGCAAAAATTATAAATTACGTCTTGCTTAAAAATAACGATTTCATACCGACAGTAAAACAAAAACAAATGGAAACAATATTTTGCTTGTACATAATACAAAGAAATACTGTCAATGATGTAGATTTATTTCGAGACAATTTAGTGGTAGTTATGTGCCCCTGTCCGCAGCTCCTGGTCTCGCGGTATCGTTCTCGCTTCCCGAACACGGGAGTCCCAGGTTCGAATCGCGGCGGGGTCAGGGATTTTCACCTGCCCCTTGACGAGTGGGTGTCGTCGTGTCGTCTCCACCATCATCATCATTCATCCCCATTACGGACCTTGCCTAGTACGGCGATGCGGGACTCCCGCGTCGTTCCCCTACGCTCTGTCAAGAAGCATGGGACTCCATTTCACTTCCGTTCTGTGCGTCCCCTAATGTTGACGCTGTGTAATCGATATGATAACATATTCATACATAACTAATAAAACTATAATCCAAAAACATTGTACCTGTCAGTCAGAAAACTCGATGACCATGCACACGTAGGAAGTATACACTTAACGTGAAAATTAGCTCAAGTCCGACAAAATTTAGATGGTATCGTACAGTGCATTAATAGAGCAAATTTACCGATGGGGAAAGATTCATCATAGTATAAAGAGTTTCATATTATTACAAATAGTGTGCCAAAATACGAGTCGCAGACTGTACGACTCTGGTTTTGGCCGCAGGTTCGCCGCGGGCTCCGGCCGGGACTCCACGGTGTCGGTGCAGTCGACGATGGCGGACCGGTTCGCGGGCAGTGGCGGCCGCGACTCTTCCACGTCGGTGGTGCGCGCCGGCGAGCGCTACCCGAGCAGGGGCGGCGCCAGCGACGCCGAGCTGGACCGCTTTCCCGGCAGGGGCGGCGCCAGCGACGCCGAGCTGGACCGCTATCCCGGCAGGGGCGGCGCCAGCGACGCCGAGCTGGACCGGTACCCCGGTAGGGGCGGCGCCAGCGACGCCGAGCTGGACCGGTACCCCGGTAGGGGCGGCGCCAGCGACGCCGAGCTGGACCGCTATCCCGGCAGGGGCGGCGCCAGCGACGCCGAGCTGGACCGCTATCCCGGCAGGGGCGGCGCCAGCGACGCCGAGCTGGACCGGTACCCCGGTAGGGGCGGCGCCAGCGACGCCGAGCTGGACCGCTATCCCGGCAGGGGCGGCGCCAGCGACGCCGAGCTGGACCGGTTCTCGCACTACGACCGCGACTCGCCCGTCGTGCCGGCGCCGCTGTACGCCGTGCCCGTCTCCAAGGAGGTGAGCCGGCCTTCTCTACCCATCTACCCAGCTCACAACTCCTATCCCTAACCCGTCACTCAGTTACTCGAACTAGATGTAGAGAAAGCTTTTATCTACAACTTGTACAGAAACGGGACTGCATTTCTAACAGTCGAACTGCGTCAGTAGAGGCAACCAGTGAGAAAGAAGTGAGACGTTGTTGCAGCCTACTCATCATGTCATTCATTTCGTATATAGTGAAAACAGGAAAGGAAACCAAGGAGACACTTGGAAAAAGAATTAAATTCCAGTGAAAACATTAAAAACTTCGCCGTTTATTAATGGCATTTGTGTTGTCTCGGACACATTAGAGGACGTGGAACGTAAGTTGCATGGAATCGATAGTTTCTCGTATATATAATATCAACAACAATAAAAGTAGAATTTGAATAATGGAGTGTAATAGAAATAAATGTTGATGAAATTTCGTTATGAACTGAGATACTAAAAGTAAAAGTCGAATATTTACTGCTTGGACAGCAAAATAAGTTACGGCTGGGGAAGTAAAGAGCATAAGGGGTGTAAGTGACCGATAGTGACGAACGCTTTCTTGAAAAAGACTAATAAATAAGAATCGAATCGAAGCGTTTGCTGATATATAATAATGCTGAAATGAGCTGTACGGAGGTAAACAAGCGAATTGGAGAGAAAGGAGTTTCGTGGTTCACTTGACTAAACTAAAGGATAGTTTGGTGGGACACATTCCGAGATATCAAGAAAAAAATAATTTAGCAATGGAGGGAAGTATAGGTGGCATAAATTATAAAGAGAGTCCGTGGTTTGAAAAGAGTTGTCAAGTTCAAATGGATGCTGCTTGTAGTAACCTAGAGATGTTGTTCACTGTGATCTGTGACTACTTATAAAAGCGACCTGAGTCCCTGTTTCGCTTCAGTTTTGAGTAAAAGTATTCAGAAACGCCTGCCAAACTGTCGCTTTGTATGGAACGTGATGAATCACCCTTAAAGTGCGCTTATACCTCTTCTCCTTGGGGATGGTCGCCGTGCGGCTCTAGCTTGCCCCGCACGGAACCAGAGGCGCTCAGTGTGAGGTGTGAATCGAATTACTCGCAGGCATATGTTGAGAGACAAGCATGCATTTACAAGCGTCCCTCAAGTCGAAAATCTGAAAACGGAAATGCAAATGCTGAGTCTAGATATAGCAGCAGTCAGTGAAGTGAAATTGATAGAATATGATGATTTATGGACAGATGAAAGTACAGTAAGAACAACAGCAGAAAATGGTATTAGAGAAATAGGATTAATTATGCAAATGCTAAGTCTAGATATAGCAGCAGTCAGTGAAGTGAAATTGATAGAATATGAGGATTTATGGACAGATGAAAGTACAGTACGAACAACAGCAGAAAATGGTATTAGAGAAATAGGATTAATTATGATTAGGAAGATAGGGGAAAAATGTCACTTGCTGCGAACATTACAGTGATGGTGTTATTCTGATCAGAACCGACAGCAAATCAACGCTAACAACAGATCATGTACACTGATCAGCTAGAACATTATGGTCACCTACCTAAAACCCGGTATGTCTACCTTTGGCATGGATAACAGTGGCGACGCGTCGTGACATGGAAATAATGATGCCTTGGGAGATCTCTGGAGTGAGTTGGCACCACATCTGCACACACAAGTCACCTAATTCCCGTAAATTCCAGGGAGGGGGGCGATGAGCTTTACACCACGTTCAATAACAATCCAGATGTGTTCGATCGCGTCCAGGACTGGCGAGTTGAGCGGCCAGCACATCAACTGGAACTCGCCACTGCCTTCCTCCAACCACTCCATCGCACTCCTCGCCTTCTCAAATGGCGCATTATCTTCACGTAAAATGCCACTGCCGACGGAAAACATGAACGTCATGAAAGGGTGTACGTGGTCTGCAAAATGTGTATGATACTCTTTGGCCGTTATGGTGCCTTGCACAAGATCCAGTGAATTTTGTCTCCAGTATAATGAAGGCGCCGCCAGCTTGTCTCCGTCCCGTAGTAAAAGTGTCAAGGAACTGTTCTCTTGGAAGACGACGGATTCACCCCCTCCCGTCGGTATGCGGACGCCCGTTGTTACGAGTGTTGGGTGCACTGTGTCCTCAGACACACTTGCACTCTGCCCAGCATTAGAGTCGGCCACAGTTGGCAGCCTGTCCTGTTTTACCAGCCTGCCCAGCCCACGACATCTGACACCTGGCCGCCCAGCACCACGACGCCTGCAGCTGGTTTCTCGCAACGCACCACAGCACTCCTCGAACACACGCCAAGCGGTGCAGTTCCCGATATGTTTGTGCCGAACCGTTAGACCATCAAAATCTACCCTCGGTTAAAAGCAGATACACTATGTGATCAAAAGTATTTGGACACCCACGAAAACATAAGTTTTTCATATTAGGTGCATCGTACTGCCACCTGCTGACAGGTACTCCATATCAGCGACCTACGTAGTCATTAGACATAGTGTGAGAGCAGAATGGCACACTCTGTGGAACTCACGGAATTCGAACGTGGTCAGGTGATTGGGTGTCACTTGTGTCATACGTTTGTACATGACATTTCCACACTCCTATACATCCCTAGGTCCACTGTTTCCGATGTGATAGTGAAGCGGAAACGTGAAGGGACACGTACAGCACAAAAGGGTTCAAGCTGACCCCGTCTGTTGACTGGCAGAGACAGCCGACAGTTGAAGAGTGTCCTAATGTGTAAGAGACAGACATCTATCCAGACCGTCCCACAGGAATTCCAAACTGAATCAGGGTCCACTGAAAGCACTATGACAGTCAGGCAGGAGGTGACAAAACTTGGATTTCATGTTCGAGCGGCTGCTCATAAGCACACATCACGCCGGTAAATGCCAAACGACGCCTCGCTTGGTGTAAGGAGCAAAAACAATGGACGATTGAACAGTAGAAAAACGTTTTGTGTAGTGACGAATCACGGTAAACAATTGGTACACAATGTTGCGATCCGATGGCAGTGTGTAGGTATGGCGAATGCCCGGTGAACGTCATCTACCGGCGGGTGTAGTGCCAACAGTAAAATCGGAAGCGGCGGTGATATGGTGTGGTCGTGTCTTTCATTGAGGGGGCTTGTACCCCTTGTTGTTTAGTGTGACACTATCACAGCACAAGCCTACATTGATGCTTTAAGCACCTTCTCGCTTCCCGCTGTTGTAGAGAAATTTGGGAATGGCGATTGCATCTTTCAACACGACCGAGCACCGGTTCATAATGCACGGCCTGTGGCGGAGTGGTTACACGACAATAACATCCTTGCAATGGATTTCCCTGCACGGAGTCCAGACCTGAATCCTATAGAACACCTTTGGGATGTTTTCGAACGCCGACTTCGTGCCAGGCCTCACCGACCGACACCGATACGTCTCCTGACTGCACCACTCTATGAAGGAAGGGCTGCCATTCCTCAAGAAACCTTCCAGTAGCTGACTGAACCTGTGGCTGCGAGAGTGGAAGCTGTCATCAAGTGGGCCAACACAATACTGAGTTCCAGCAGTACCGATGGAGGGCGCCACGAACTTGTAAGTCATTTTCAGCCAGATGTCCGGATACTTTTGATCACACAGTGTAGATCTCACGCCTTCCCTATTGTACTCACTGATACCATATGCACCGTGCGTGTGTTTGACTAGTAGTCACGCCTCGCCAGATGACGCTGCTATCGCCTGAACGGGTTTAAGTCGATACCAGGTCGGTAGGCATAATGCTCTTGTCTGATCAGTGTATACACTCAGACTTCACATGCAGAGGAGTATGTTATGGCATTGAAAAGTTCAATTCAGTATGTAAAGGGAGACAAAAATCGAATTATCATGGGAGACCGAAGTGCTACAGTAATGGAAGAAATACGGTCTAGGCAGAAAGAGTAAAAAATGGGAAAGACTACTTGAGATGCGCAGAAAATTCCAGCTACTAACAGCAAATATAATGCTTACAAACATAAACAGGAAGACGTTGACTGGGACAAGACTACGAGATGCAGTAAGACTCCAGTTGAAGTACACCGTGTTGAGACAAGGACTCCAACATCCGACATTAGGTTTTAATTTAATTCATAGGGAATGGATAGATCACACCAAGTCTAAACGAGTGATGGAAACAAGCGAAAAGAATTGAACATTATTAAGCATTTAGGAAATGTTTGTAATTCTACCATAAAAACTGCACCGTTCTTCATGCTTATAACAAGAAGTCAAAGACCTTCTTCTTCAAAGATTACATTAATCGAATATGCAGATTTCCAAACAAGGTAGTAGAGACGTGTAATTTTTAAAGTCATGAATTTGTAAACTGCACAAGCATAGATTATCGTATCCATACCTTCTAAAATTGAACATATGCACAGACTTAGGTGTATTATACTATTTAACGACTCACTGAAGGGCATCTTCGGAAAAATTTTTTGATTTCTTGTATCAGGTTCTGATGTCCTGTTTTTGGAGGTTTTATAAGGTGCAACTAAGCGTCATGGAAGTATACTGACCGAAATATTAGTCACCCACGTAAAAAACCAAACTGAGCAGTTACGACCGTTGTAGATGACGTAGAGGCGGACATACGACCATCCACAGCTAACATTAGTCATAGCAGAGAAGGGGTGTGGACTATCTATTCCGCTCTACTATTTCAGTGTAGTAAGGTTGATCGATGTGGATAAATCAGGATGACAGAAATGAGTCATCGTGTTTCGACGTGTCTATGACCAGAACATGAATGAATTTGCCCGGTTTGTTGGTGTATCAAATGAGACTGTCTAACGTGACTGCAAGGAGTGGTGTACCGCTTGTACGAGGGGCGTTCAGAAAGTAAGCTCCGATCGGTCGCGAAATGGAAACGACTATGAAAATCCGATAAAGCTTTGCACAGATGTGTTGGGTAGTGTCTCCAGTATAACCCCAGTTAGCATCACGTCGCTCTTCTCATTTCTGAGCTCGCAGTGAGTGCGTAAAGATGTCTAGAAAATAGTGTCTGCCGCCAAGTACGAGGGCCTGGTGAGAAATTTCGCCTGAAGCTATGCAGCTAACGTTACATAACTGTCGTGCTGTTTCTTCTTCAAGACAATTCTCAGCCGCATTCTGCAGGGGCAATGAAGATGCTCCTGCATCATTTTCAAATGGAAATGTGAGAGTACCCACAATACAGTCCGCAATTGTCTCCCCCTGAGTTTCATCTCTGGTCACATGAACCGCTGTCTTTGAAGACAACATTTTGACACAGACAACGAGGTGTAGGCCAGCGTGGAGAATTGGCGGATAGCACTGGCGGCTGCCTTCTATGATGAGGCTATTGAAAAGTTGGTACAACGCTATGACAAAAGTCTAAGTCAGAACGGCGACTACGTAGAGAAGTAGCTGAAAGGTGTAGCTAATTGTTACAAGTAAAACATTTCTGATGTTCACTGTGGTTTCAATTTGGCAATCAATCGGAGCTTACTTTCTGAACAGGCCTCGTAGTTATGTAAAGCGGCGTAGAAACAGTGGCCGAAAGGCATAATAACTGACAGGGAGAGAATGGAGATGAGTGTTTAACCTTGTCAACGACTATCAGTTTCAAATCCAACAGGAATTACAGCTATCAGTGAATGCTGGCCTACCGAAAAATGATTCGCTACGAACACTGCCAAAGAGTTCGATGCAATAAATGTTTGGAGTCGGATACCTCGTAAAAGGAGATGAGTGACAACGACATACAAAGCTACATATCTTTAGTGGGCCAAACAACACAGAAACTGGGCTTTAACTGGAAGGACGAGCCCAGTGTAATCCGGGAAGTGGTGATTCTCATCGAATGCATCGACGAAGCAGCGATGAGGTCAATCGGCCGTTTATGGAAGGCGTAACTCAAGGCCAGACGTGATTCTGTGATGTTTTGCTTCTGTTATTCGTACCATCATCCGGTGCCTTTGATTCGTGTTAACGTAAACGTACTAGGATGTTTACTTCAATATTTTGTGACTGTAATTATTGCCGTCGAATCATTCGTACTCCAAGGTAACAGCCGTGCTCACTGGGCAGAACACGTGCGTACTTGTTTTGACGAACAGTCTGGTAAGCTATCGCGCCTCGACTCATCCTCTGAATCATGCAGTCTTGAATCTACAAAACATTTCTGAGACTATTTCGTTGATTGAGTGAAATGTTCTATAAGGGACACTCAAATAAAAACGATAAAAATGGAAAAAAGTAAGTAACCTGTTTATTATTCCAAAGATAATCACCATAACTGTTAATACATCTTCTCAGTGTGAGAGAAGATGCTTATCCTTCACGGAAAAATGTCGGCACTTGCCTACGGAACCACGAGTTTAAGCAGGCGTGCACCTATTTGTCCGAAGCAAACCGACAGCCACTAATGCCTTCCTTTCAGGACTCCAAAAATATGAAAATCGCATGGAAAGGCATAGGGACTTTGTGGAGGATGTATAAGGGCTTCCCAACGAAACTTCTGCAGTTTAGTCGAAATAACCTTACCGACATGTGGTCCCTGAGGAAAGATATTCTTGGCCGCCGATTTGCTTCTGACCGAGACGTGTACGAGTGGTATGATCGTAACTCCGTTGGCAACTGCAGACATTCTTCCACGAAGGCGTTAACTGGCCCGTTTCAAAGTGGGATAAATGTATTAACAATGACGCGATTAGTTTTGAAGTAATTAACAGTTTAGTTCCTTTATTTAATGTGTGCCCTTTATAGCTAAGGTCCTCACAGAGTGGTCGGTCTACAAGACGTGGTCATCGATGAGTGGCTGCTGCTCGACACGGCAGTCCAGAAACGCGGATTGTCTTCCTCTCCGAATAGAGAAGCTGTTACACCCTATTACTGCCATATCTCCTCTGGATGCTACTATTTTTACCCACGCTGCATATGTAACTATACGAACTCTGTGATTCTATAACTTTTAGAAATAATTATTCGATGTTGTAATATTGTGTAACCTGATAAACATTTTTAGTTTTTTTTTATTTCAAATACATTTTCTGTGAAATTCTCTAGACGTTGATCCACTTGGTAGTAAATACAGGGTGGGCAAAATGAAACTGGCATAGGAAATATTTGGAAATTTGTGGTAAGTTCCTACGGGACCCAAGTGCTGAGGTCATCGGTCCCTAGGCTTACACAGTACTTAATCTAAGTTAAACTAACTTCGGTTAAGGACAACACAAACACCTTGCCTGAGGGAGGACTCGAACCTCCGACGAGGGGAGGTGCGCGAACCGTTTCGAGGCGCCATAGACCGCGCGGCAGGAAATATTTCACCGACCTTAAGACAGGCAACAGAGTTAACATCGTACGGTAGTATCATTTGCCCATCCTAAGCTGGACGAGATATTTTAACGGCCAGTTTTAGTTTGAAGGAGCGATACGAGTTGCCTTAGGCACGCACGAGGTGAGAGCCGCTGGCTGTGTGTCCCGCAGGAGGCGCCGCGGCTGGGCGGCGGTAGCGCGCGGCAGTCGCCGGCGGCGGCGGCGGACGAGGCGTGCGGCCGGTTCGGGGGCGGCGAGTCGCCGGCGGTGGCGGCCGCGGCCCGCTACCCCGCCTCCAGGGGGTCGCCCGTCGCCACGGCGCAGCTCGACAGGTAGGCGGGGGCGCGCTGTGTCCTGTCCCTGTTTCCTCACCGTCTTCTGTAATCCTCGAGCCATCTTACGATGTCTGGTGCAGAGTACTGTGTTACGATTGTCGTTTCCCCGTGCTCGGTCTAGTGCTGGCCAGTGTGCGGGAATCATCTCAGGTTACTACTTTTCATCTATTCCACCTTATTCGGTCATGCATCGAGCAGTAAGATTTATTTCAAACATTGTTGTGAAACGGTTTTAATTACAATAAGACGACGATACAGATTATAAAGGCTTTTATTGGAAATATTCTGCACAGATGACAAACATTTTATATTTTCACGTGTGTACGCACACCAATAGTGGAATTACATAACGTCTGCAGATAGCCAGTCTTCATAATTTCCAATGAATTCTTCAGACGGAAACTTCAACTTATCCAAGTTTTTCAGCGACGACTAATAAATATACAAGAGGCGTACAATAAGTGACGAAACACCTTTCTTCTAGCTCAATTTAGGTTTGAAAAAATGCGGAATTTGTTGTGGGAGGTCGTGCAACACTCCCGCTTCAGCCTCTACAGTTTCCTGAAGCTCCGACAGCTGGCGGCGCTATATGCAGACTTCATATCGGCGCCTGTAAGGCAGGTGGTGATTCCGAGCAGAGGGCTGTCACTGAGTTTGTTTTTTCGAAAATCGAGAGCATCGCAGGTATTCGTAGCCGCTTGCAGAATGTCTACAGAGACCTGGCAGTGGACGACAGCACTGGCACGGTTGGGAGAGGCGCCTGCCGTCATCGCAACGAGGTCGCGCAAACCCGTCCGATCACCCGGACACCGCTGTGACTCTTGCAGTGTTGGAACGTGCAGACAGTCTCATTCGAGGAGATCGATGGACCACAGTGAGACACCTCGCTGCGCAACTGGATGTCTCTGTTGATAGTGCCCACAAAACTTGGTTGGGCTGTCTTCATCCACCCTACAGCCCGGACCTCACACCTTCCGACTGTTCGGTCGAATGAAGGATGCACTCCCCGGGAGGCAGCACGTGGATGAGAGGCAGGTAACTGGTACACCGTGACGTCGGCCAGCAGAGTGGCGCCGTGCCGGCGTACAGGCCCTCCCAGTAGGGAGAAGTAAGGCCGACCCATTCAACGGATATTATGCAGAAAAATTAGAGTGGGGAGTAATGTGGTGTACTGGAATCCTGAATAAAACGAACCTCCTTGCAGAAAAAGGAGTGTGGTGCTCTACTTATTAAAGGAATAATCCGATGGGAATAAAAAAGTGACGGTATAATGTGCTATGACATATATGTGGTCTAGCTGGCATTTGAATCGCATGTAAACTCGCCACTGCGACTTGCGACTGCCGACATGCCGCTGTCGCAACACTGTGGTGCAATGCGTGAACAAAAATGATAAACTCCAAGTATTCTTGGAAGAAAAGATGACATTATATCACTGTGCACAGCTTAAGCAATTGTATTGCACGATTACCGATATGTCACGATACATGCGGTCAGAGAACGAAATTGATTGTCAAATACCAATACCCGCACCAAACATCGATCATCTTCAGAGAACCCAGCATTCCGTTACAATTTTTTAGCATTGCGGCTTTTCTGTATATCACAGTATCATCCACAAACACCCTCGTGGTGCTTCCTATGTTATCTGCTTGAGCACATTCCCTAACAGTAATAACGTTCCTTCGGGGGACACCCGAAGATTCGCATTTGTAAGTTGGCATGGTGTGTTGCGTTATGTAGAAACCTTCGGAAAAAAAATCACAAAGCTTAACTGACACTCTTGTATTTTCTTTGTTAGATGACATTGAAGAACTGCACAGATTGCCTTTTGGAAATGGAGAAACAAGACATCAACCGGGACGCCGGTGTCTACTGATTTTTTTTTCTTTTTTTTCCTACGGCCTCGTATACGAACAGAGAGAGTTTAGTTTCGCAAGATCGTTGTTGGGGAATCTGTGTCGATTCCTAAATAGGAAATTTTCAACCTACAGGAAGAGCATAAAACGTACCCCAAATCTTACAACAGACTAAGCGACATACGTTTATGATTGTGTACGTCTGTTATCCGCCTGGACAGCCGCACTTCCGCGACTCAGGGAAGTACGCTGGCCCTCGTCCCGTCTGATTTACACGATTCACAAAAATTTCAAAAACTTTGACACACTTTCATTTGAGATAAGACTATGCTCAGACAGATTGGGTACAAAAATTCCGTCCCAGTGTTGTAAGGGTTGTACGGTGGAGGGATATGGTGTGGCGACAGGAAGGACAATTGGTCACCCTCTGTCACTAATAATGCCAAATCCATAACAATATGGCAGCGTCAGGAAGAACAAGAGCAGCTGTCTGCGTGTTTTCGACGACTTTTCTTCCCCCGCCTACTATTCTGTCTTGACTAATTACAGCATCCATTGAGACATACCTTTCTTTGAGGCTTGGAGGGTGGGGCGTGGGTGGGTTGTGTGTCCCAGTCTTCTAACCCGTTTAATGCCCCCCCCCCCCCCTCTTCCCCACGATCTTCTGTGTCAATCTCTTCATCTCATTGCATTTTTTACACTAAACATACGCAATTATTGGACATATTCAGAGTAGTGTGTTGGTTATTTATCTCTGGAACCGTCTTTCCACTAACACTTCACAGATTTTACGACCTGATGTTTTCTGTATACTTGTATAGCTCCACTTGGACCACGCCTACCAGTATAGACTAAACGTGTTGCGTCCAAGTATCCACATCGCAACACTTGACCTGCTGACTATGGGAAAGTAAGCATTAATGGGCTACCCTCGCCACATGTACTTCGAGATACTAAAGACATATTACTTGTAATGTCTATAATTATAATACTCTGCAAATGATGTCAACACTGATGTAATAATGTTGTTCAGTACATCACCCTCAGTCACCAGTAGAAATATCTGCACATGTCCCCATTACACTCTGCTTATTAAAACACTGTGTTCCCCTACAAACCTATTCTCTGTGAGTCCCTCTAGTACCATGGAAAATACTTCCCGATGACTTAACAATGCGTGTCCCAGCATTCTATCAATTTTTCTAGTAAGTGGCTTCCAGATATTCCTTTCCTCGCCGATTCTGTGTTTATCATCTTACTATTAAACTTTAATTTTGGCATCCTTCTCTAAAACCACACAACTTACACTGCGATTCCTTACTTTTCCTATGTTCCCACAGTCCATGACGTTTCCATACAGCATTATGCTTCAGATCTACAATTTCTGAAGCTTTTTTTCGCAAATTAAAGCTTATGTTTGACACTAGTAGTCTTTCTTCGGTAAGGACTGGTTCTCTTTAGCCTGGGTTCTTCTGCTGCATGTCCTCCATTTTCTTCCCTCATGCACTTTTTGCTTCTAAAGTAATAGAAATACTTTTCTTTATGAACTATTGTGGTTTCCAGTTTCTATATTGGATGTGTCACTAAACTCATTTCTGATTCTATTCTTCTCAATACGTTTGTCATATTTAGCTTACTAACATACTTTTCATCTCCACAGAGGATAAGAATGTCATCAGTGAATCATATCATTGATGTCTTTCCTCCCTGAAATTAAATTGCATGTCTGTATGTTTCCATTATTTTTAATTGCTTCTTCGACACACATGTTGAACATTTGAATAATCACACCACAATCCTCACATTTATCTCTTGATTTTCCATTCGTTAATCATAGACTTTTCTGACATGGAAACGGTAAACCCACATTTTGAATCCAAGCATACTAGATTTTCCGTTATGGTTATCAACTTGGTGTACAAATGCCTATACTTAAATCTTCCAGCCGATGCTAAAATGGAATTATGGTTATCAACAATAACTGCACACAGAATTGCACCAATAGATAATTGTATCCTCTCTGCTTCAGGATTCAAGTGCATTCATTCCCTCTGATACAGGTCATCGCATTCACAAATCTCACTGGTGCATTTTAAAATACTCACTTCACCAACAATATCCTTCATATTTCTGTGCGACGCGTTATCTTCTCGTTGAAAATTATTTTGCACATGCTTATTTCCCGTGATTCTTTTTGCACGTAGTGACAGATGAAGCTACAGCAGTTAGCATACTGGACTCACATTACGGAGGAACTAAGTTCAAATCCCCACACAGCCATCCAGACTCGAGCTTTCTGTGGTTTCCATGAACTGCAAAAAGACGAGTGTTCGGTTGTTTCCTGTGACAAGTATACAGCTAATTCTCATTGCTGTCCTAATCATGTCCACATAATCAACATTAATTTTACTTTCATTATTCTTTCTGTCTTTTTTACTTTTCATTTTTAGTGCTCTGTGTACCAAACTGTTCTCAAACTCATACATTTAGTAAAGAAATATGACTATTTCTTAAACTTTGTATGGTCCTTTATCTAGGGGCATTTTTATGCCGGAAATTTTAAAGCTTTTGGTATGTGGCTCATAGTAAATTTAAAAAATACCCCACTGTGATTCACATCATTTATTGAGGACAAATAGAAACCTAACATTTATTTCTTTGGCAGTCCTGCCTATTATGACAAATTTTTTCCATTTTTAGTAGTCATACTTCTTAGAGATAATTACGTAATTATTCACCATTCGGTTGTTCTTTTATTGATAAGTAGCCCTCTGAAGCGAAATTGTAGTAATGCCCAAAAGGAATTAAAAAACGGCGAAATTGCAGAGAATTATATAACGAGGTTTTTGATCGCACTTGTAGTGCAATTGAAAAGTTGCGCACGAACGTAAATGGAAATGTGTCTGTAAATATGATCTGTTTTTCAATCGTTCGATCAGCCACCGCAAGACAGCGCTACCGGTATTACCGACGGCAAACGAAGACGGCAACGCAACAAGGGGGGGGGGGGGGGGGGGTAAAATGACGTCTGTAATACTGCGCAGTTTATTGATTAGTAAACATGTCACTTTCCCGAGGGCAACGAGGTTTCATTGTTGAACAGTATTATACTAATCATTCCTATGCACATACTGTAGACATATTTTGTGGGAAACATCGAGATGCTGTACCGTAGAACAGTTCAACAATGACGAGATTAACCGTCCGCATTTGAATATGCGGATCGGTTGGAGGCAGGAACAGATCTGGAAGACCGTTCCTTATGACGAATGATAAACTGGTTGAACTGAGAGATGTGGTGCTGCCGCTGCCTTCAAAAAGCTTGACAAGGCCGTCTGTCCAACCTCAGTTATCGCATGACAGTACTCAGAAAGCGATACAGAGGTTAAAATTTCTTTCCTATTATGTTCGGATGTTCAGGAATTGAAAGCACCAGATCAAGAAAACGTCTACCATGCTGTACATGGCTACGCTCATTTGTCGAAATGCATGAATCACAGAACTGGATTGCGTTTTCTCCACTGATGAGGCGTGCTTTCGCCTTATTGGTTCGTCAAAATACAAGAAATTGATCAACCAAAAAGCCATATATGTTGCTTGAAAATAGCTTGTCACATAATAAAACTGCAGCGTAATGCGCCGTATCGCGTCGACGAATAGTGGACCCTACATTCTTTGAAGTTACAGTAATCAGCATTGTGAACCAAGACGTTATTACGCAGTTTCTTTCGCATCTTTTGACAGACGAACGTTATTATTAGTTGAAGCAGGATGGTCGCGCTTGTCACATATCCAATGAAACAGTCAACTTCTGAAGCCAATTTTTTTGTGATCGAATAATCACTAAATGATTAGTGTGAGGTTAAGAAGTAAAACACAAATTTGCTTAGCTTTTGCACTGCACAACATTTTCATCATTGTCTATAACCATTTTAAATTGACCTTTGCACTGCTTTCTTTCAATACTTTTCACAATTGGTCCCTTAGAACCACTAATGAGTTTTAGATCTTTTTCATTAAAAGTTTTTGTCATTCTCTGATATTGTGACTCTTCTGTTTCAACTTCCCAGTCTATTTTATATCTTTTCCCATCTGCAATTGGCTATACATTGACCTAATCATCTGTGGGTTGTTGATGCTCTTCTTTCTTTCCTTGCTACTGGAGAATAACTGCAGAGATATTCCAACTTATGCAATTCCCCATTTCTTCAGTTTTTCTCTAACCAAAAATAAGAAGTTTTTGTATTACCTGTAGTGGCACTTCTTGTTGTTGACTATGAAATTAATGATATGGTAACATTTGAATTTCAACTCACAATTCTTTATATGACATATAAAAGGCATATAATTTGTCTTCACATTTTGCATTACTTTACTTATATACAGGGTGGTCCATTGGTCGTGACCAGGCCATATATCTCACGAAATAAGCACCAAACGAAAAAACAGCAAATAACGAAACTTCTCTAGCTTGAAGAGGGAAACGAGATGCCGCTATGGTTGCCACGCTAGATGGCGCTGCCATACGTCAAACGGATATAAACTGCGTTTTTTTTAAAATAGGAACCCCCATTTTTATTACATATTCGTGAAGTACGTAAAGAAACATGAAAGTTTTAGTTGGACCACTTTTTTCGTTTTGTGATAGATGGCACTGAAATAGTCACAATCATATTGCTCACAATTTTATACGAACAGTTGGTAACAGGTAGGTTTTTAAATTAAAATACAGAACGTAGGTACGTTTGAACATTTTATTTCGGTTGTTCCAACGTGATACATGTACCTTTGTGAACTTATCATTTCTGAGAACGCATGCTGTTACACCGTGATTACCTGTAAATACCACATTAATGCAATAAATGCTGAAAATGATGTCCGTCAGCCGGCCGCGGTGGCCGTGCGGTTCTGGCGCTGCAGTCCGGAACCGCGGGACTGCTACGGTCGCAGGTTCGAATCCTGCCTCGGGCATGGGTGTGTGTGATGTCCTTAGGTTGGTTAGGTTTAAGTAGTTCTAAGTTCTAGGGGACTTATGACGTAAGATGTTGAGTCCCATAGTGCTCAGAGCCATTTGAACCATATTTTTGATGTCCGTCAACCTCAATGCATTTGGCAATACGTGTAACGACATTCCTATCAACAACGAGTAGTTCGCCTTCCGTAATGTTCGCACATACATTGACAATGCGCTGACGCATGTTGTCAGGCGTTGTCGGTGGATCACGATAGCAAATATCCTTCAACTTTCCCCACAGAAAGAAATCCGGGGTCGTCAGATCTAATGAATGTGCGGGCCATGGTATAGTGCTTCGACGACCAATCCACCTGTCATGAAATATGCTATCCAATACCGCTTCAACCGCACGCGAGCTATGTGCCGGACATCCATCATGTTCGAAGTACGTAGCCATTCTGTCATGCAGTGAAAAATCTTGTAGTAACATCGGTAGACCATTACGTAGGAAATCAGCATACGTTGCACCAGTTACATTGCCATCGATAAAATGGGAGCCAATTATCCTTCCTTCTCATGGACTGTGCGGCTCGTCCCGGCGGAGGTTCGAGTCCTCCCTCGGGCATGGGTGTGTGTGTTTCTCCTTAGGATAATTTAGGTTAAGTAGTGTGGAAGCTAAACAGTAAATTCCCATAAGATTTCACACATATTTGAACATTTTATCCTTCCTTCCATAATGCCGCACCATACATTAACCCGCCAAGGTCGCTGATGTTCCACTTGTCTCAGCCATCGTGGATTTTCCGTTGCCTAATACTGCATATTATGCTGGTTTACGTTACCGCTGTTGGTGAATGACGCTCCGTCGCTAAATAGAACGCGTGCAAAAAATCAGTCATCTTCCCGCAATTTCTCTTATGCCCAGTGACAGAAGTGTACACGACGTTCAAAGCCGTCGCCATGCAATTCCTGGTGCATAGAAATGTGGTACGGTTGTAATCCATGTTGATGTAGCATTCTCAACACCGACGTTTTTGAGATTCCCAATTCTGATGTGCGGATTAGCCGCGACAGTAGTTAAAACAACTACTTGGGCATCATCATTTATTGCAGGTCGTGGTTATTTTACATGTGGATGGACACTTCCTGTTTCCTTAAGTAACGTAACTATCCGGCGAACGGTCCTGACACTTGGTTGATGTCCTCCAGGATACCGAGCAGCATATAACGCCCGTTGGGTATGTTGATCACAATAGCCATACACCAACAAGATATAGACCTTTTCCGCAATTGGTAAGCGGTCCATTTTTACACGGGTAATGTGTCACGAGGCAAATATCGTCCGCACTGGCGGAATGTTACGTGATACCACGTACTTATACGTTTGTGACTATAACAGCGCAATCTATCACAAAGCGAAAAAAGTGGTCCAACTAAAACATTCATATTTCTTTACGTACTACACGAATATGTAATAAAAAAGAGGATTCCTGTTTAAAAAATGCAGTTGATATCCGTTTGACCTATGTCAGCGCCATCTAGCGGGCCAACCATAGCGCCATCTGGTTTCCGCCTTCAAGCTAGACGAGTTTAGTTGTTTGTAGTTTTTTCGTTTGATGCTTATTTCGTGAGATATATGGCCCGGTCAATGTCAATGGACCACCCTGTATTTATTAACAAATCTTACAGATGTGAGACATGAAGTATTGTGTGTTGATGCTGTGGTGAAAAATAGGCATAGGACACAAGTTGCAGAAAAGGAAGTTTTGTGTTTGTGTGTGTTTGTGTGATGGGGAGAAAGAGAGAGAGAGAGAGAGAGAGAGAGAGAGAAAGGAAGAGAACTGCAAGCTACTACTAGTTTTAAGAATTTTTGAATTGGGTTCTATGTTTACTGGGTGAAGATTATGTGCCATTACATGCTCTGAAAATTTTAAATGAGAACTATATTTCATTTCTCGTAGATCTTCTGTTTATCTGGTACTAAAATTTCTACATGTTTGACCCACACATAGAGATTGGCAGCAGTTGCGGAATAATTAGTGCATACCTGATTAGCCACATACATCAATGCTGGTGGTTTGTCTTCCTTGTCTGTTCTGTATTTGACTGCTACTTCTGTATGCTATATTAAGTACCTGTCTTTTTTTATGTTTCCTACTCCGTGTGTGATTTTGTTGGTGTGTCTCAATGTGTGCCATTTGTTGCTTACTGTTTGCTAACTTGTTGTGTAGTGTGTCAGCCTGTTGTGTATGTTTTTTACTGTGTTCTGTCTGTTTCCATATTTTGCTGTTTATTTTATCTACTGTCTTTGCATCATAGACATTCTCCAGTGCTGTTTGATAACTGCATTTAGTTTTTCTAAATCTCCATTTTCATTAATAGGTGTTCTCTTCAGTCTGTGTAGTGGGTATCAAGCTGGCTTATTTATGTCTCATTTGGAGATCAGATTTGTTGTGGATTATTGTGCTACTAGTGGTGTTGTTCCTTCCTGTATATAATGAACTCATGTTTACTGTTTCTTGTGTGTATGGTGAGGTGTAAGAAGTTATGTCTTTCATCTGTTTCAGTCAATGAGGAACTGTATTTGTGAATGGTTAGTGTTTACATCATTGTGTAGTCCTTTAAACAAGTAGAGAAACCATGTACTCACATAGAAGAGCTCCAAAAAAAATCTATAAAAAAATGTTCACAGAAGATAGGCTGCAAAGTATGTAGTGGTTATAAAGCTACTAACACAAAATAACTCGTTAATGTAATGTAAATGATGCATTAAGTATGTAATTATTTATTTTCCAAAGTAATGCTCTAGGCATAATTTTCACAATAGCATGACCATACAATATTTCATATCTCAGTTCTACAACACTTGACATTAAGTATGCATGTAAAACAGTGTAGGAATTTGAAGCCTAATTATCTCCCATTTACATATTACATACATATAAATATCTTAAAACTGAGGTTTAAATGTTACCATATCACAGTGATCTTCACATTGAACATTAAAAAATCCTGCTGAAGATAGTATAAAAGTGCTAAAACATGTTTGGGTGGCGAAAATCTAAATAAATGGTGTCCTGCATAAGGGAGAATATCTCTTTGACTGAGCATCACGTGTTTTCCCATATCTAATAACACTAATACCAACATATCTTTGAACCCTAATCTCCCTTTCTTCCTTCTTTTTTCAATAATTCCATCCTGTTATTTCTTATCCTTTGGTGTTGTTAGCATATAATTGCTCTTGTCATCATGAGTGAAACCTGTCTCTACTGCCAAAGCTACAATTTATTATGTGTCATTAATTTTGTGTAAATATATTTTAACATACATATCTCATTTATTACTAATTTTGTTCTGTGAGCATCACCAGGCATAGCATTTGTCTCCTAATTCTTATTTACATTTTTTCTGTTATTTAAAATTCTCTTGCACATAAGAATTTTTGTTTCAATGCCGTATCTTAATTTGATCCTTTTGGATCTAATGCTGTCTTACAAATATTCTTACTGTTAGTACATGCACTATTTCTCACTTTGAGAGAATACCATCTACTGCAGACTTATGCGTACAGTTTCTTTGTATAATTTTCATCTTATTCTTTTTTATTGACTTCAGCAATAAATATATCTTATTGCCATTTTTATAGCTGCAGGTTGAAAATCACAATTCATTCCTGTATTAATTAGGGATGTACTGACATCAACTGCAGATGTCAGTTTAATTTCTTTCATAAACCTCTTCAATCTCAATACACTTACCAACAATCTTACAAGTCTGATAAACAACCACACTAAATATTTTGTTAAATTGTGCTTTATCAGTTCACTGTAGATTTTACTATGTTAACTGATGGAGGTCTGTGTCATGAGTGATTTAATATAGTTTCTATCAAAAATAATAAACTTTGATGCTGGTATCTGCACAGATTAAATTTAATGATTATCTTTCCTTATTCAACAAATCTCATCAGAACTCCCTCTATCCAGAAGGTCTCAATAGTGCTGCAGTTATTCTTGATCCTTCCAATGTTTATTATATCAAAAATGACATTTTCAAACCCTTTCTGTTATTTATTTTTCACATATTCTCTTCTGACATATTGCTTTTTATTCCTACTTATTCCACATAATTCCCTTTTTAGAATTTTGATGGGTTGATGTAGTATATATACTCCGATTTTTCAAAGTTCAACAAATTTTAAAATGAATAACTCTGAGAATAGAAAATTAATTTAGGTCTAACATTATTATCATCGACAATCCAGTTTTTGCTACTGTAATATTCACCATTTTCTGAATAGTTTTGGGGGAATATTATCTTTTCTCATGTATCCATACTAACCACACATTTGTTGTTATCAGTTTACAGTCAGGAGGAATTTACATACAATCATTTTTCACCCAAATTATGTATTTTTTGTGGTTTTCATCTTCTATGCATATGTTTTCTCTTACTAGTTTTTATAACACAGATTTTTCAAAAGAGTCTTTTCTACGCAATGTTTTTCTAGCTTCTCTTCTCAAATACTTCAGCATTTTTGCCTCTTCTTTACTGCTGTATCCCAATGCATGCAGTTTTCATAAAAATTTATTCATATATACGTATATCGTATCTTACCTATGTTTAGAGTCATTTCAACATGAATAATATTATATTTCTCTAACATTTGTTTCTAACACTTGAAATCATTCTAATTCTTACTATTATCAATATATTTATTAAAATAATTATCTTATTAGAAATTTTTCTCAGCTTCTACAAACAATCATTCTTCAAATTACTGCATTATTCTGAAAACAAGCTGTAAATTAGTGGCTTCATTCTGTATACGGATCACACCATCATCAATACAAGACATCAGTTTCACTCATCAGTATATCTCTGACATAGGGTGCCACCTCCAGCCTAGTGTGATTGGAGATCTTGTATCTGGTGAACGGAATGCAAGGGCACAAAAAATAAGCATTAATAACAGGCATGTACAGCTTCACTTGAAAAACAGCTTCTGTGGTTCATTACTGGTTTTTCTGACAAGCAGAAGGAATGATGCTAGTATCACTTCATTGTATGAACTTTTCCAGAGTTAATTTAAAGTGACTGAAAGAAATCATAGAAACATTAACATGGATAATGTAGTTTGTTTTCTGTTTCTTAATTTATGACCATCTCATTTGTGTGAACATTGGAAGGGCTTAAACTAGAAACTTTTAATATTGTCAGAGATAATGCCGTGCTCTACAATAACTCCAGAACCTTTCAGCCTATCATATTGTCAAATACTTCAAATGTATGAGTAAATGCTTTTTTTCTTTTCTAAGCTATCAGTGAAGCTAAGGTGGCTATGATTGTGTTATATGGCTCAACTTGGAAGTAGCCATTTCAGTTTCCATTTATGGGAAGGATTTTTATCAATTGCCTTTGGCCAGTTGAGTAGATGCCTCAAAACTGTAGACGATCATATTTTACACCAATGCAGCTTTCATTTACATGTCTAGTTTTATCCAGAGTTTTAAGAAATCTATCCACTTTTTAACTGTTTCAAGATAACTCCTACATCTTTTTATGTTCTTGTCCTTCTGTCTGTCCTGTGAAAAGAATTGTAAGAATTTCAGCTGTTGAAATTGTATTGTATTTTCACAGTTTTGTGTTTCATAGACCATCTAATGTCTTTTTGAATGAGGTGTTACATTATTAAAGACATTGGACTGGTATTCAGAATGAGTAAGGTTCAAATCTACATTTGATATCGTGTATTTAGCTATTCTGTTGTTTCCTTAAATCAGTTGATTAGAATTCTGTGATAGTACATTCGAAAGTTGTCTCCCTTCCCCATCCTTATCAATTCAGAGCTACAGTTTGGCCATCAAAACTTACCTGTAGATGGAGCATTACACGTTTCAGCTTCACTTGTTTCATTTCCTTTCACGCCCATTCATTCAGTTATGACCAGAGTTTGCTCTTTCGACTCAAAGAATTAATTCTTTCATAAAATAATAATTAAGCACATAACAGATAATTTTACATTGGATGCTACTGAACAGGCATCTGTAAGTTTTTTTTTTTTTTTTTTTGGCTTTTTATAGTGCTAGAGGTATGTAACAATAACAAGTGTACCTGTTGGGTAGATCGTTAATCTACAGATTAAAGTCAGTACACAGAGTATGTAATACATAACCCACATAGTAAGAATTTTAAGCACTAGAACACTCACCGACCTATAAATTACCAGAACCAGAAACTAAGACCACCACTCGCTGAAATTTGCGAGAGTGTGTCACAGTAAAATTAGCTGTCAGTTCCCATGTAGGAATTATATTAACGGTCACACTCACATTTAATTTGTGCGGCTATTATTTATTGTATCTAAGCTATGGTCATTTTCAGATGGCCTAGTTCTCCTTCTCTAAGATCATATATTGCACTGATAGACATCATCGAATAATGCTATCAGCAGGTTTACACGCATCTGCATCTGTGCAGATTTTGTAGCTATCTGAAGGTAGCCATAGGGTCTAAAACAGTCAATCTCTATATATCACTTTTTTTTATCAGACATCTATGGAAAGGGATTTTCTCTATATGATCAATCTTAGATATACCATTTCCTCCATGTACACTATTTGATTAAAAGTATAGCGATTTTACTGCATATTGCAGAATTGAACACTGCAAGTCGCGAGAGGCGGAGCCGCTGGTATAAAAGCTGATCGTAGTATTGTATTGTCAGTAGAGAAGCAGTAATAGCAGAATGGGCCAGACAAGACAGCATAGCTACTTCAAAGTGGACGACTCATTGGAAGTCACCTGAGTAACATATCCATCAGAGACAGTTCAGTCCATTTAAAGCTGACCAAATCGACTGTTGGTCACTGCAAGAAATTTGTTGGTGATATGACTGTGAGATGGAAACGCGAAGGAAGAAGCACAGATGAATGAAGACCAGTCGGACGTCATTTACTGTCAGAGAGGAGGCATCAGGCAATGCAGAGGGTGACTGTAACAAATCGCATGAGGTCAGCGGATGGAGTTACGAAGTGCTATCAGCAGACCACCCAGCACGGTCGCTATGCATACAGAGTTAAGAAGGATGGGGTACAGCGGGCGAGAAGTTTCACATGAGCAACAAATTTGCTGGTGTTGTGCTGCCCTCGTGGCCCTAAAGTAAATGCTAAACGTGGAAGGATGTGTACACATTTTACAGCATTGTGTGTTGCTGAGAGTAGAGGAATAGTTCGAAGATAAACACAGTTTATCATTGTGACAATCCACCCTTTCATTAAACAGCACGTGTGAGGCAGTGGTTCGTGAACAATAACATTTCTGAAACGGACTTCGGTGCTCAGAATTCCGACATGAACCCAATGGAACACCTTTGCGATGGGTTAGTGTGTCGACTTCCCTTCAGACCCCAGCTTGCATCATCACTACCTTTTCTGGTTTCGGCTCTTAAAGACGCTTCACAGACAGTCAAACACCTCACGGACAATGACCCAAGCGGTGTTGAAGTCGTCATAAGAGCGAAAGGTGGACACACTTCCTATTACTGTCAGCTAATCGAGATTACAGAACTTTTGATTAGACAGCGTAGGTACTGCCGCTTACCGATTCACTCGACGTTAGACACATTTTCGCGTGGACGCTGTATCGTTGTGCTGAAGAGCTGAAGTGAAAGTTATAACTCATCGAGCTGAACACTGCAAGAGCCGAAAGTCATAAAAGCGTTCTAAAACTGGCTTCTGCGCTCCACTCTCAGTCTTTAACTGACTCGACTCCTGTACAAAACGTTTATGTAGCAGCGGATGCTCTATTGGAGTTTAATATCAGAAGCCGACGATCATTACTTTAAGCATTCTAATTCGATAATAATTTACCTTTGGCCCTATTGAACGGATGTCAGCCGTATAGTATAAGTTCCTGGAAAAATTTAGGCCCTAGTAATTATGTAACTGCACAGTTCATATCCAGTGAACACAGCAGTCGTTCTCAAGGAGAGAATTTACACAAGGTCCAGGGGAGCACCAGTCGGGAGTAAATCAGATACGCTAGTCCGGAAGAATTTTGTGTAACAACGCTACCAAATAACACAAAGTAATAAGAATTATTGAAGAATGTACTCATTCTCCATCAACTTTTGTCTACAAGACACTATATCACGGCTATCTGACTCACACCGTTCTTATACTCTCTCTCTTTCCGGGTTCCCGCAGCTGTCTTCTCATTCCAAAATTGTATCAACTTTGCCTATCCACTATAAACGCCTCCTTCATCTATCCTCCTCTGAAGTGTCGTCCAGGCCAGTCTCCACGAGACGTGCTCGCTATCAGGTGTCGATACGAAGTTTCTAGGTGGCGGCCATGTGCATTAGGTCTGGTGTTTGTGAATTAGCGAAGTTCAAAAGCGAATTACGAGTACATGCAGTGTAGCCAGAAATACATTTCGCCACCTCACACTCCAATAAATATGTCTTAGTCGTTCAGGAGCACCGACAACCAGCTACCACGAAAGTTGAATGTACCAAATTCACAGGGGAGAGAAGAATGGTGATTTTTATGTGATATGCAAATCACAAACTAACTAAGTGGAAAGGCTGACAAGAACAACAACTAGTCGTGCCGTATTTAACCGACTATAAGACCCACTTTTTTCTTCGAAAAATTGCCTCCAAAATACAGATGCATGCAATACTAGAAAATACTATATAAAATCCAGTGTTTTATTTGAAATTACGGCCAGTCTTAAAGACGACCGTACATTCGATGCCGCGGGAAACTTATATCTATCTGGCAACATTGGTTTAAACTGGCAGCAGCAGTGGACCGACGTGACGAACACAAGTTGCGGGGATTCACAAGCTTGCTGACATTGCCTTCCTCCCGCCCCGACAACATAAACCCGGAACACTGTCCCTCAATTGGTGCACCATTGCAGTCTACGATGCCAGTGAACTTGAACTGAACTGGGCGGCATTTCAGCACTCCACCAATAGAAAATACATTCGCGACTGGCGGGCTAAATGAGAAAGACTAAATGTGCATTTGTAGGACTGTGCACAAAATGGCCAAAGCTAGAAGACGACGTATTGACATAGTTTCAGGGGCACGTTTAAAATGGCATTGAAATTAATACAAAAATGATTTAAACACACGTTTGTAACCTAGCGCTACAGTGCAAATTAACAGACTTTAAGGGTGGAGTTGGTTAGTGTTACAGGTTTATCAAGTGTCATGGATTTAGCATGCGGACCTAAACCGTAATATCTCAGAAAATACCACAAGAGTATGAAGAGAAAATATTATCTTTCCATCGCATTATTATTCAACATCGAAAGGAAACCAGTATGGAACTAAGCCAAATAGCGAATACGGACGAAAATCCTATGACATTTGATGTGTCCAGTAACAGAACTGTTGCCATGAAAGGTGCTAAAGCTGTAACTACGAAAACAAATAGACATGAAAAAATACACTACACGGTTGTTATTTCATGTTGTGCTTAGAGTACTATACTTAATTCAATGATGGTTTTCAAGCACAAAACAAGGGCCTAACCCTTTTGAAATACCTTTAGGTGTTGTTCTTAAGGTAGAGGACAAGCGTTTGATGGATGAGGCTGCTATGAAATTATGGATTAACAGAGTGTGGGAGAGTAGGAAAGGTGCTTTATCGAAGAAGAGTTCCCTTCTTCTGCTAGATCAGTTTAGTAGTCATTTGAAAATTTCTGTGGAAGAGAAACTGAGACAGGGAAATACAAAGTTTGCTGTTATTCTGGTAGGATTTACTTCACAATTGAAACTTATTGATGTCTCGATACATAACTCATTTAAAGGACATGTGAGATAAAAATGGAAGGAATTGATGGTAGATGAAACTCAATATGAATTCACGCCGAAGTGAACTTTAAAACGACCTACAATCAAACAAGTGTGTCAGTGGATAAAACAGTTGCCTCTAGAGTGCGAGAAGGCGTTATTGCTAAATTTTTCAAGGAGTGCGGCGTAAGTAACGGTCTCAATGGCAGCGAAGACCATCGTTTATATGAAGAGGACAACGATGATGACGAATGGGAAGAAGAAGAACAAGAACAATAAGAAGGTTCAGATGACGATTTTGAGGGATTTTAAAGCTCAGTTCAGTTTGAAAGTAAGAATTTTCTTTTTTAGTCCGGACTTGCAGTCTAATAATAAAAATTATAACAATGCTATTTTTTTGAAATTGCTTAAAAATTAAGGTGCGTCCTGTAGTCCATAAAATACGGTAACTAAAGTATGATTAAGAAAAACACTGATAGCTGTTCACTGCTTAAAAATTAAGGTGCATCTTATAGTCCGTAGCGCCTGACAGTTCGCAAACTACTTTAAGTGTATGCTACGCTACATCTCGCAGCACCAAAGATATTATCATCATAAGCTTGCTGACAAGTATGATGTCTATGATGTCTTCTTTGAAACCTCAGGATCTCATTAGTTGTGTGTCCATTGACGACTGTATAAATCCAGTCCGAAGTCGCGAACTTGTTGACAATGTTGCCCAACGTTTACATCAACCACAGCGTTCTGTTCTGGTGAGTGTTTCCTCAAGTAATCATTCGTTACTTCCTTGCCTGCAGATTACCGACGTTCCTGTTAGAAATGTAGTGGCTCTCGTCAGCAAAACAATGCAATGCTTCTTCATTGCTGTTTGCTATTGTCCTCCACTTTTTTATATTGATAAAGCAGATCATCATGTTGCGTTTCAGGACATCTTTGTGCCTTTTATGCTTTCCTCTCAGCGTAGGTTGTGCATCTGTTGGTGAACGCAGTTGATTTGCTTAAGGAGGTGAGACTCTGTCATCATGTAATGCAGTTTAATGATCCTGTGGCGTGACTGGCCAGGAGAACCGCACTGCATGATGGATGTCTTTCTACTTGACGTCACTTTGGCAACTAGCGCGTCTCTCTGATGAAGGTGAGATGAATTAGTTAGGACAATACAAACAGCCCGCACCCGAGCACAAAGAAACTCCTACCCGGTCTGGAAAGGTAACCGGTAGGCCACGCTAACCACTACACCACGAGCTCATAACAAATGATACTTCCGTCCATCGAATCTGATGTTTCAATTTTGTAGCCTGGATATTATCAGCACCGATTTCTTCGAGGACACGTGACGGTACGCCGGTCGTGTCGCTATATTTTAAGGATTCATTTGAGCCTTAATGCTATTTCTCCTAATAAATTAGATAATTATCACTTTTTTAGTTACTTCGTTCTAAAAAGCTTCGCTCTAGTGTGTCTAAAGCAAGTTGTACTTTCAAAGTTCTGTACACAGCATTATGGTTTTTGAATTCCTAATGTGGATTTCTTTTGCTGACACCTTATGTCTTAGACCTTAGAGTTTTGCCAGCACCAAGTACTGAATTAACTAACATCTGAGAATTTTCTGCTAATATTATCGTATACACAGAATTTCTATTTGGTAGTGTGCATAGCAATCCGGTTAGTCTGGGGCTCGGTAAGCCTAAAGCCAGCAAAACTCTGCACAGATTTCATATATAACCTATTCGGTTTTATTTGTCTATCGTTTAACGTTCAATATTGTAAATGTAATTAATTGTCCAGTTATTGAGCGAATAGGAAAACCACTGAATCATGAAAATTCTGTGTAGATGAAAACACTATGCTATTACTAGTTACTAACGTATTTATATTAAAGTAAATTACATTTACATATGCTCTTACAAAGAAATCATCAATTGGCTTACAACACATTGTTTTTACGCTAATTGTGAACTTATTTCCATACATCTACTCGAGGTCACTTTTACTCGCATATTAAATCACGACACACATTCCGTCGCCGTTGGAACTACTGACGTCTAAGCACATATCCCAATCTGTGGTATCTTCCCTCTCAATCAGCACCTCCCCTCAGTTGACATCTTTCACACATTAATACCTATCTCCTAGTCTTCGGTCTTCCTACTTCCTTGATGTGACCTCCCCACGAATTCGTTTCGTTCACCAATCTCTTCTCCTCAGAGCAGCATTTCTGTCTTACGTCTTTTATTATCTGCCGCGCGGGATTAGCCGAGCGGTCTAGGGCGCAGCAGTCATGGACTGTGCGGTTGGTCCCGGCGGAGGTTCGAGTCCTCCCTCGGGCATGTGTGTGTGTGTTTGACCTTAGGATAATTTAGGTTAAGTAGTGTGTAAGCTTAGGGACTGATGACCTTAGCAGTTAAGTCCCATAACATTTCACACACTTTTTTTTTTTTTATTATCTGTTGGCCGTGTTCCAATCTCCGTCTTTCCCTACATTTTCCACCTTCCACAAGTTCCTCTTGTGTCATGGAAGTTACTCCCTCATGTCTTAACACGTGTCTCACCAACCAGCCCCTTCTTCTTGTCATTACTACCCATGTTTCTTTCTTCGCCGATTCTGCGGAGAATATCTTCATTCCGTATATTATCGTTCTGCCTGATTTTCAACATTCTTCTATAACATCAAATCTCAAACGTCTTGATTCCTTCTTTGTTGGTTTTCTCGCAGTCCATGGTTCACTATCACACAATGCTGTGCTCCAAATGAGCATTCTCATAAATTTTTGCGTAATTAAGGTCTACATTTGATACTAGCAGACTTCCTTTTGCCATGAATGCTCCCTTTACCTGTGTTAGTCTGCTTTTGATGTCCTCCTTTTTCGTCAGTCATGCGTTATTTTTCTTCCAGGGTAGCGGAATTCGTCAAATTGATGTACTTCGTGGTCGCAAATTTTTATGTTAAGTTTATGGTCAGTATAGTTTCTGTTACTTCTCGTTACTTTCTTCTTTCTTCGGCTTACACTCAGTCGATATTCTGTTGCATTACATAGATCATTCTCTGCAAGAAGTCCTGCAGTCCTTCTTCACTTTCACTGAGGACAGCAATGTCATTAGCGAGCCTTATCATCGATATTCTTTCACTCTGAATTTGAATCATACTCCTGAAACTTTCTTTCATTTCCGTAATTGCTTCTTCGATGTATCGATTGGACAGTAGGACCGAAAGGATGCAATCCTCTCTCACACCCCTTTAGTCCGAGCACTTCGTTGTTGTTCTTCCATTTTTATCATCCCTGCTTGGTTCTTGTACATGCTGTATACTACCCCTCTTTCCCTATAATTCGTTCCTGCATTTCTCAGAACTTGAAAAACCTTGCACTACTTTACACTATTGAACGCTTTTTCTAGGTCTGAAAGCCCTTTGAGCTTGTCTTGACTTTTCCTGCTCCCGTTATCAACGGAAGAAGTGACTCTTTAACGCCCTTATCTTTGCGAAACCCAAACTGAACCTCATCTAACAGCTCCTGAGTTTTTTATATCTACATTCTCCTTTCTTCAAACAACTTACGGGAACTCAGCCAGGTAATAATTACAGCGACCGCCGATATTTCGGCAGGAGAACACCCCGACATTTTCAAAGCACAATCTACAACGGACAGGCGATGTACAAGTAAATTTAAACGTCGGTTCTTGGTGTAATGCAGGAAAGATAACACACCTTGAACACTAGTGCCACCAAAGATGGATGACGAAAGTCAGAGGTATCGATAGTGAAAGACTACAAACTAACAGGTGAGGTAACCGTGAGCCTGTTCCTCTGTTTTTTGACAAGGGAGAGAGCAGGATTACAAGCAGAGTTTAAACAAAAACCTCCGTTCCTGTTTACAAAGTTGCTCGCTAATTTAATCTCAACAGCTTTCATAATAACACTGTCCCAATAGTTGGACGTGTATGCCAATATCTCGGTATGGTTATATAACATTGGGTGACCAATACCCAAGCAATGTTAGGCAATGGCAGATCTACTTGGCTACTGTAATCGTGTGTGCCGTTTATGCTCAGTACATCGGGCCTCCACTGTCCTGATAGTCTGACAAACGTACGCCATGCCACACATACAAGGAATGCGATATACACCCATCTTACGCAAACCGAGACGACCATCTTTAACAGAACCCAATAGCAGTCTAATTTTAGATGGAGGTCGGAAAACACATTTCACATCGTATTTCCGTAAAATACGACAAATTATGTTGGAAGGGCGTCCTACGTAAGGCAAAAAATGCAGTAGACTTAGATGTCGATTCAGTATTATCATCAGTCGCCCGATGCACAGCTGATCGATAGCGCAACGAACGTTCAATCTTTGCAAAAACAGACATAATGTCTTATGGGATAACAGCAATCAGTGATTTTATAATGTTACTTACCGGTCATATGAATAATAAAAAATTTGCAATCAAGACGGATTTTAAGTAACATTATAACGTTCAATCTATCTTCCACTGTAACTATTCTGATGAAACGTGGCTTCAAGATGGGGCAGCTCAGCTGACAAAGTCTGAGCGTCAGGAACGACATGTGCCCTGTGTACCAAAGTACCAAGTACCCCTCCACGCCGAGCCGGATGGTGACAGCTATCAGCCTGTAAATACAAGGCAGTGTGAGTATGTTTGCGGTAAACTGCATGCCCCGATGATACGTCAACCTCTCTCTTAACGAAAGCGTCAAGAAAGGGAAGGTAACCATCCTCATCCACCTCCGTCGTAAAACGAATGCTCGGCTGGATCTAGTTCAGATGTTCTAGAAAGGCATTCAAATTCTCCCTACCATGAGGCCAAAAAACAATAGTATTATCAACATATCTGAAGAAACAGACGAGTTTCTATGGCGCCGACTCCAATGCACGTCCCTTGAAGTCTTCCATAAATAAATTTGCAGTCACATGAGACAACGGGCTACCCATCGCAACTCCATCTGTCTCCTCGTAATATTGGACATTGAATAAAAAGTAAGTGGATGTCAACACATGTCGAAAGAGATTAATTAATTCAACACAAAATCATTCAACCGCAAAGAATCAGACAGAGTAACACGAGTGAAGAGAGAGGCCACATCAGAATTTACTAAAATATCAGAGTCATTCAACAGCATTCCGTCCAATGACGTAAGAATTCAGCTGAGTTCCTGATATGATGTTCACACCAACCAACTTCTGGGCTTAACAGAGAAGCAAGATGCTTGGCTATACGGTATGTCGGAGCGCCGATATTCCTCACTACATTACGGAAAGGATCCCCTTCCTTGTATTTCCCTTCGGAAGGCCAAATTACCTAGGGGGAGCAGCACTATAGGTGTTAAGACTCTTGATAATGTCCTCCGACAAACCACTTTTGTTCAGGAGGTTGTTGGTCTTTCTCTCAACACTTTTCGTGGGATCAGCATCGATCCTGCGATACGCTGTCAGATAATAAATATTTCGTCTAAATATATGAAGACAGTAACTGTTCTCGGAAGAAGAGAGACTGTTGATGACCGTGCAGCTTTTCCCTGGAATAAATGATGATTAACTGAAACCCTCAGCTGCCGACAGGTGTTGTCGATATACCTCGATGTGGACAGCTGAAAATGTGTGCCCCGACCGGGACTCGAACCCAGGATCTCCTGTTTACATGGCAGACGCTCTATCTATCTGAGCCACCGAGGAGACAGATGAATAGTGCGACTGCGGGAACTTATCCCTTGCACGCTTCCCGTGAGACTCACATTCCCAACTGTCCACAATTCTACACATGTAATGTGCCTTATAGACATTTGCCCATCCACTCATTAATGAATTGTGGACAGTTGGGAATGTGAGTCTCACGGGAAGCGTGCAAGAGATAAGTCTCTGCAGTCGCGCTATTCATCTGTATCCTCGGTGGCTCAGATGGACAGAGCGACTGCCATGTAAGCAGGAGATCCCGGGTTCGAGTCCCGGTCGGGGCACACATCTTCAGCTGTCCACATCGAGGTATATCAACAACACCTGTCGGCAGCTGAGGGTTTCAGTTGATCATCAAATATTGCATCTTTTGTACATAATCTTGATTGTTTAAAATAACGGTTGTATTGCCCTTGTCAGCACGTAAATTACAGTGTCAGGATTAACTTTGAGTGAGCGCAAAGCAGCCCTCCCTGCTGCTGCTTTACTCTTTGGTCGACTGCCCTACTGAACACACAACATAGATCCTCCTAACCTCCTCTGCAGCCTCAGGAGGTAGTTTGCTAACTGCCTGTTACATTGAACTAATAAAATCAACTACCGGCAAACTCAGTGGTGTGGCTGCAAAAATTAAACCCTTCTCTAGCACGGATAAGGCTGTGTCGTCAAAAGATTTCTCTGTGAGATTTATCACAGAACGTCGAGATATAAAATTAGACTCTGAGCGATGGAGACGTTCAAACTTTGCCAAATGCCGAGCAGTAACATAATTGTATTCCCAATCAGCTTGAGCCCATGAGGCACCGTCCACCCAATCCCATATGAAATCAGACAATTTCGAAGCAACCATTGAATGGAAACGAAACAATTCTTTGGAAATAGAATCTAAACATCGACGAATAAAGCGAATCCATTCACGCACAAGAGCCAGTCCAGCACGTTGCTTGATGCGATTGGCGGCAGGAGAATTAATATGGCGCACAATCTTGGCAAATATAGAGACACGATTTTCATCACGACACCTCAATAAAAACGACAAAGCACATTGCAGTCTAACTCGACAGCTACGAAGTTTATCCAACTTTCGTAAACACCGATACATTTCCTCCCCGTAGAGGTCACTTTATGTTATATAATACTGAGATGTCGGCATGCAAGCGCCGCTATTGGAACAGTGTTATTAAGGACGCTGTTCAGATAAAATTAGCGGGCAACCTTGCAAAGAGGGATGGAGGTTTTTCTTTACACTCTGCTTGGAATCTTGCTCCCTCCCTTGTCAAAAAACACAGGGACAGAGTTAATGTTACCTCACTCGCTAGTTTGTAGTCTTTCACTATCGTTACCTCTGACGTTGGCCATCTTTGGTGGCACTAGCGTTCAGTGTGTGTGTTATCTTTCTTGAATTACTCCAAGAACCGAAGTTTTAAATTTGTTTGTACATTGCCTGTCCGTTGCAGTTTGTGTCTTGAAAATGTCGGGGTGTAGTCCCGCCGAAATATCGGCCGTCGCTGTAAATATTACCTCGCTGAATTCCAGTAAGTTGTTTGAAAATTGTATGCGCCAGGAAAAACTCAAATCTTACGTTATCCTTGTTAGCAACTTGGAAACATGAGCTGTTGAGCTGCTTGTGCGACAGTTATCGCACGTAATCTGCTCTCGGTATCTTCAGAATTGTGTGGACGATATTTTTTTCGAAAGCTTGATGATACGTCGCCAGTCTCATAGATTCTTCAAACCAACTCGAATAGTCGTTTTGTTGCCACTTCGCCAATAATTTTATAAATTTCGTTTCGATGTTAGCCATTCCTTATTTGATCCAGTCTTTCAAAGCTCCATTTAACTCCGACTGTAATTTTGGATCCAAAGTGTATTCTACATCGACTCCCAGTTCTTCCTCAGTCACGTGATGAGACAAGTTATCCCTCTCCTAGAAGCCTTCATTGTGCTCTTTCCATCTGTCCACCCTCTAGTCTCCGTTTAGCAATGAAATTCCTCTTGCATTATTAACGTTGCCATTAATTTCTCCTAATTTTATTTTGACATTTCCATGAGCTGCATAAATCTTTCCGAACTCTCTTTCGATTCCTTCACATTTTTCTGTAACTATTTCGCATTGGCTTCGCTGCACTTTCTATTTGTTCCATTCCTAAGAGTCTTACACTGAGTGATCAAAAGTGTCCGGACACCTATTAGTGGGCTTTGATATGGGCTGTGTCCACCCTTGTCCTTTATGGCAGCCTGAACTCTGAGGCGGCTGAATGCCGATGGAGGAATGGCAGTACATCCTTCCTCAACAGCCAGAACAAGAGAAGATGGTGATGTTGACGCTGGTGCAAGCTGCCAACTGGCTGTAATAACTCATCCCCACAGTGTTCGATATGGTTCAAGTTGGGACTGCGGGCAGGTTAGTCCGTTTCAAGATAGGACCATTAATTCACAGATGCTGCTTTATGACAGGACGAATAGTCATGCTGATACACACAACCATCCTATCCGAACTGTTCCTCTACCGTGCGCAGTAGACAATGCTGTAAAATGCTTTCGTATCCTCTCCCATTTAGCGTTTACTTGAGTGCAATTATTATTACTCTCGTGTCAGAAACACGCATAAAAGGAACCTTATACAGTTTTTGACAGATCAACAGAGTATATATAATCTTTGACCAAAATTTGGCCACTTCCAGTATATTTTCCGTCGCATGGTGAAGGTCATCTTCTTTGCAGGTGCCTGAACACAGTTGACACTGAAGCATATGTTGAAGGCTGTGTCCATCCCCACAGCACACTGAGTTTTGTTTTCTTCAATGCACCCCCATTTTTTTCCACATTAACCCGTGTTCTGTCCAAGCCCAACGTCAGCTTATTCAAGGACTTCCAGATTGGCCAGTTCTCGTCATGACCAGGGGGTAAAGATTCAAATATTTTCCAACCAGGGGGTAGGATGTCTCAGCCCTCCATAGTTACAGCCTGGCTTCTTCGTTAGTGGTTGTTAGTTTTTCCAATGCTCTGAGGAAACTTTTCCTTAACCTTAGTCGTTTGGGTAGGGTTGCTGCCCATGCACGGGAATGACCCGAGTTCGAGTCTCGGTCGGGCACACAGTTTTAATCTGCCAGGAAGTTTCACTCGGTCAGTTGTCTGTTGCCATGAGCCATCAGCGCCCCACTTCGCTGCGCTGTCCTGACGCACACGTTGGTCGTACGTAGCCACTGATTTCTACGGTTATTTCACACAGAGTTGCTTCACTGTTAAAACTGACACCTGTACGCAACCGCCGCTGTTGTCTGTCGTTAAGTGAAGGCCGTCGGCCACTGCTTTGTCCGTGGCGAGAGGTAATGCCTGTTATGTGGTAGTCTTGGCACAGTGTTGACCGGAACGTCGAATTCCTAATCATTTCCGAAATGGAATGTCCTGTGCGTCTAGTTCCATTCCTCACTCAGAGACTGTTAATACTCGTCGTGCGCCCAAAATCACGTCGGAAAGCGTTTGACGTGAAGCATCTGTGTACAAATAGCAGCTCGGCCAATGCACTGCCGTTCTGTACCTCGTGTACGCGACGCCACAGCCACCTGCATGTGTTCTCAGCACAATCGCATGACTTCTGTCACGTCAGTGTACAAACTATTACGGCTGCACCAGACATGTCGTTCTGCCGTAGACACTTAGCGCTACCCGTGCGAACTCAGGGTGGGTCGCCAGTCGTTTTTATAATGTGATCTGAATCCATATGGTGTATCGAAAGGTACGACACAAGGTGAGGTCGTTGGTAGACGAGTACAATGTAAGAGTAGTTTGCTAATAACTGTATGTTCGAAAACGCTTCGTTTCCATGCTAGCATCTCTGAAATGTGGAAGAGAACATACACAATTTCGACTACACAAGCTAGGCAAGGAGTCAAGGAGGCAACTTTTTTTTATTGTATTTATCTTTATTTAAATGTCAAGTTCCGTAGCACCAAATTGAGGAGCAAATCTCCAAGGTCATGGAACGTGTCAGTACATGAACTTACAACATAAGAAGTAATAACAGATAAAAATAAATGCTCATGAACCTGAATGAAAATCAGTCCATAAGTATAAGCAAACGCTATCAGCAATACAATGAGAATCATCTTAATTTTTGAAGGAACTCCTCGACAGAATAGGAGTGACCCATGAGGAAACTCTTCAGTTTCGATTTGAAAGCGCGTGGATTACTGCTAAGATTTTTGAATTCGAGTGGCAGCTTATTGAAATTGGTTGCAGCAGTATACTGCACACCTTTTTGCACAAGAGTTAAGGAAGTCCGATCCAAATGGAGGTTTGATTTCTGCCGAGTATTAACCGAGTGCAAGCTGCTTATTGTTGGAAATAAACTAATATTGGTAACAAGAAACGACAACAAGGAATATACATATTGAGAGGCCAATGTCAAAATACCCAGACTCTTGTAAAGAGGTCGACAAGAGGTTCGTGAACTCACACCACTTATTGCCCGAACCGCCCGTTTCTGAGCCAAAAATATCCTAGAATGGGAAGAGTTACCCCAAAACATAATACCATACGATATAAGTGAATGAAAATAAGCAAAGTAGACTAATTTACGTGTCGAAATATCACTGACTTTCGATACCGTTCGAATAGTGAAAATGGCAGTATTAAGTCTTTGAACAAGATCCTGAACGTGGGCTTTCCACGACAGCTTGCTATTTATCTGAACACCTAGGAATTTGAACTCTTCAGTTTCACTAATCATATGCCCGTTCTGTGAGATTAAAACGTCAGGTTTCGTTGAATTGTGTGTTAAGAACTGTAAAAACTGAGTCTTACTGTGATTTAACGTTAGTTTATTTTCTACAAGCCATGAACTGAGGTCATGTATTGCTCTACTTGAAACCGAGTCAATGTTGCACACAACATCCTTTACTACCAAGCTAGTGTCATCAGCAAAGAGAAATATTTTAGATTTGCCCATGATACTAGAGGGCATATCATTTATATAAATAAGGAGCGGCCCCAACGCTGATCCCTGGGGCACCCCCCACTTGACAGTATCCCACTCAGATCCCACATCACAACCGTTATCAACATTGTGAATAATGACCTTTTGCTGCCTGTTGATAAAGTAAGCTACTCCCCTTATTCCGTAATGGTCCAACTTCTGGAGCAGTATTGTGTGATCAACACAGTCAAATGCCTTTGTTAAATCAAAAAATACGCCAAGCGTTCGAAACTTTTTGTTTAGCCCATCCAGTACCTCACAGAGAAAAGAGAATATAGCATTTTCAGTTGTCAAACGACTTCTAAAGCCGAACTGTACATTTGATAGCAAATCGTGTGATATAAAATGATCAACTAACCTTACATACACAGCCTTTTCGATAACTTTTGCAAACACTGATGGCATAGAAGTAGGTCTAAAATTATCTAAATTATCCCTTTCTCCCTTTTTATAAAGCGGCTTTACTACTGAGTACTTTAATCGCTCAGGAAACTGACCATTCCTAAAGGAAAAATTACAAATATGGCTAAATACAGGGCTAACATGTGCAGCACAGTACTTTAATATTCTACTAGACACTCCACCATAACCATGAGAGTCCTTAGTCTTCAGTGATTTGATTATTGTCTCAATCTCCCTCTTGCCTGTATCACAGAGGAGTATTTCAGACGTCAATCTCGGAAAGGCATTTGCTAAGAAATTTATATGATTTCCTGTAGATACTAAATTTTTATTTAATCCACCAGCAATGCTCAGAAAAGGGTTGTTAAATACTGTACATGTTGTCGTTGTGGTCTTCAGTCCTGAGACTGGTTTGATGCAGCTCTCCAGTAAAGCTGCATGCCCTCGGGAAAAATTACGGCCGTAGTTTCCCCTTGCTTTCAGCCGTTCGCAGTACCAGCACAGCAAGGCCGTTTTGGTTATTGTTACAAGGCCAGATCAGTCAATCATCCAGACTGTTGCCCTTGCAACTACTGAAAAGGCTGCTGCCCCTCTTCAGGAACCACACGTTTGTCTGGCCTCTCAACAGATACCCCTCCGTTGTGGTTGCACCTACGGTACGGCTATCTGTAACGCTGAGGCACGCAAGCCTCCCCACCAACGGCAAGGTCGATGGTTCATGGGGGGGATACTGTACATATATCTGATTTATCAGTAACAGAAATATTATTACTGCAAACTGACTTTTCGTCAACCTTGTGCTGCTGACCAGACACTTCCTTCACAACTGACCATATGGCTTTAATTTTATCCTGTGAATTAGCTATTCTGTTTGCATACCACATACTTTTTGCCTTGTTAATAACATTTTTAAGCACTTTACAATACTGTTTGTAATGGGCTACTGTAGCTTGATTGTGACTACTTCTAACATTTTGATATGATTCCCGCTTTGTTCTACATGATATCCTTATCCCACTAGTCAGCCAACCGGGCTGTCCGTTACTGCTAGTACCCTGTTTAGAATGTTCTAATGGAAAGCAACTCTCAAAGAGCATGAGAAATGTGTTATGGAAAGCATTGTATTTATCATCTGTATTATCGGCACTATAAACATCTTGCCACTCTTGTTCCTTGACAAGTTTTGAAAAGCTCTCTATTGCTGTTGGATTAAATTTCCTACGTAGTTTGTAATTAAATACGACATTGGTTAGAGTACAAAAACCTTTTAGTGCAATGTAAATGGCAATCGCTCTGAGACCCTTGGCGCATTAGGGACTCCGAAACGGAAACGTAGATAAGCAAACCAACACAGACCAGCAGCAGAGGACGTGTGTGTGTACTTCGAGGCCAGAGTTTTTACCAGTCGAACTGCTTTATTCGTTACGTGAAACACATAGCAGTCAATAGTGTTACGTAGACAACGGTAGAGTACAGTACTGTCTTGTGTTCCGTAGTTTCAACAGTACGAAGTTCTCAGTCACTCATGTGGCTATCATAAAACAGAAACGTTACAGAATTGCAGGGTACACAGACGTGCTTCTCTGGTACAGGAAATCCCGAAGGAATGCAAAAGAAGCTTACTACCTGTATAAAGAACTTTATCCTTAAAGGCCTCATCCACTCCATGCCATGTGTGTAAGGTTGGAGGGGCGTTTATGTGAAATGATCAGTTTACTTCCTAACCTTCACAACACTGCATGCCTGAAGAAACGCTACACAACAGCGTTGGAAGAAGCTGTACGTCAGCGTTGTTCGGAGCAGCCTTCTGCGAAAACAGCAAATGTAGCACACTCCATGGGTGTGAACCATGTGGCACACACTACACGATGGGCACCTTTGTCCCTACGAAGCCTAGAAGGGTCACGCGATGCATCAAAATTACTTTTCCCATTGACTCAGCTTTTTCTAGTGACTGCTCGAACGAAGTATGCAGAATCCTCGCTTTCCATGATGTATTATATTTTTCTTAAGAGTGCACATTCACTAGAAAAGGCATGTTCAACACCAAAAATAACCATATTCGGATGGAAGAAAGTCTTGATGTGCTGCGTATCTGAGGCCATCCACGTCGTTTTGCTGTCAGCGTGTGGGTCGGTCTCATTGATGACCATGTCATAGGCCTGTGTCTCATGCCGACAAGAATTGATGGTCCCAGTTACTTTGTATTTCTTCGAGAGGTCTTACCCAGGTTGTTAGCTGAGGTGTCTTTGGAAATTTGTCACACCATGTGGTTCCAGCAGGGTGGCACTCCAGCCCACGCTAACAGTATGCTAAGTGGCCAGTTCAATGAAGCCTGTCGCAACTGATGAATTGGACTTGAAGGCACAATAGCCTGCCCTCTACTCACCTGACGTGACACCACGGTTTTTCGTTTGGGGGGGGGGGGGGAGGGGTAATTGAAAATTGTGGTGCACAATACAGTCGTGGTGTCACCACAAGGTGGTGTGGCACGAATACACATGGCAGCTGGAGTCATCTGTGACATGTCGCGAATCTTTCCAAGGGTTCAGCAAGGCAGCATCAGGCGTTACACGAAATATATCGAAGTCGTGGTGGTCATATAGAGAACTTTCTATAAGTGAAAAAAACCAGTGTTTACTGACGGTGATGTGCATGTCCTAGCCTAGCTTGTGTGGTCCAAAGTGCCTACGTCCTCCACCACATTTCAGAGGCGCAAGGAAAGCGTTAACGAAATTAAGGTTTCTTAGCAAAATCTCCTCACATGATAACTGTCTACCAACCATCATGTCTTGTAACATACATTTTGATACACCCCATACGTTTGCTCTTTGGTACTTCTTACAATCCGACACCTGATTTCGAAATGTCTGTTTGGCTATGATATAATCTTCATGCCTACCAGCTTCTAGCAAACAGCATTAATAATGTACTGTCAGAATGGGCACGGCATACAGAGTTAAAACTTAAAAAGCTTACCTCGACCGAAACGCAAGCAGTACTGGTTGCTCATTCAGGGATCGTCAGCCTGAAATTACGGGAATCCCTTACATTTTTAATCCTAAATGGAACAAATATTAACTCCTCTCCCTCAGCAACGAGTGTGGGATAATAACCGATGAAAATTGAAATGTAACTAAGCACGTAACTCAATGTGCAAGAAGGCATTATCATCTCTCCACACCCTACAAAAATTTAAATAGGTCTTCCTTCCTGACCTGAAAAAGAAACATAAATACATATACTTTCAGTTATTGATTAAAGCGCCGTTATCTTGCAAGACCTTCACCAGGAAAGCTCACGACCTCTCGAACTGGTTATTATTGCTTGTGTTCTTTATATCTGTAATTTTCGACTCTTTGATCATATTTCGCCACGATATGCACAGCTATCCTGGCTTTATGCACACGACCGCAGAGATTTTCATACCCTCTGTCTTCTCTACTATCTTATCAACGAAAAACATCCCTCTGCAGCAAAGTCCTTTCCATCGCACTCCAATGTTCACCCACTTTCTCGAAGTCCTCAGTAGCAAAAACCCGACTCTGGAATAACATTCCACATTATGTTAGAGAACTGAATAACATCTCCAGCTTCAGAAGACACTTAATGACATATCTTCTGAAGCAACAATAATGACTATCATTGTACGGGTACATAGTCATTATCCCTGTACATCCTTGTTCCCTACTACGTCTTCCTCATTTTCATGCACTCCTGCATCCATAAATTTCCTTTCCGCACAGCTCGCTATATCAGAAGAAATCTATTGTGCGTATCTAGAAATTCTTTTCTATCTGCCACTATCATTATTATTACTTTATTTATCGCGAATGAGCCCATTAGGACTGGGCACAGTACTCGGCGGCGTGCATATGCCTTTCGTTGTGCCCACACTTCTTTCATTCTTTTGCTGTGGGCTTCTTTACTTTCTTGAGACCACTTTGTTCCAGTCTTCTTCTTTGGTTACCCCTCTTGGCTGCCGGCCGGTGTGGCCGAGCGGTTCTAGGCGCTACGGTGTGGAAACGCGCGACCGCTACAGTCGCAGGTTCGAATCCTGCCTCGGGCATGGATGTGTGTGATGTCCTTAGGTCAGATAGGTTTAAGTAGTTCTAAGTTCTAGGGGACTGATGACCTCAGATGTTAAGTCCCAAAGTGCATAGCCATCCTCTTGGCTAACTTGCCACTTGTGAATTTTGGACCTGAAGATTTCCATATTTTGGATATCCTCTGGTGTAATTCCTACTAGTTTCAGATCGGTTTTGATTTCGCCAATCCATTTCATTGGGTCTGTTTTAGATTTACCCCTTCTTTCATAGAATTCAACTACACTCCTGGAAATTGAAATAAGAACACCGTGAATTCATTGTCCCAGGAAGGGGAAACTTTATTGACACATTCCTGGGGTCAGATACATCACATGATCACACTGACAGAACCACAGGCACATAGACACAGGCAACAGAGCATGCACAATGTCGGCACTAGTACAGTGTATATCCACCTTTCGCAGCAATGCAGGCTGCTATTCTCCCATGGAGACGATCGTAGAGATGCTGGATGTAGTCCTGAGGAACGGCTTGCCATGCCATTTCCACCTGGCGCCTCAGTTGGACCAGCGTTCGTGCTGGACGTGCAGACCGCGTGAGACGACGCTTCATCCAGTCCCAAACATGCTCAATGGGGGACAGATCCGGAGATCTTGCTGGCCAGGGTAGTTGACTTACACCTTGTAGAGCACGTTGGGTGGCACGGGATACATGCGGACGTGCATTGTCCTGTTGGAACAGCAAGTTCCCTTGCCGGTCTAGGAATGGTAGAACGATGGGTTCGATGACGGTTTGGATGTACCGTGCACTATTCAGTGTCCCCTCGACGATCACCAGTGGTGTACGGCCAGTGTAGGAGATCGCTCCCCACACCATGATGCCGGGTGTTGGCCCTGTGTGCCTCGGTCGTATGCAGTCCTGATTGTGGCGCTCACCTGCACGGCGCCAAACATGCATACGACCATCATTGGCACCAAGGCAGAAGCGACTCTCATCGCTGAAGACGACACGTCTCCATTCGTCCCTCCATTCACGACTGTCGCGACACCACTGGAGGCGGGCTGCACGATGTTGGGGCGTGAGCGGAAGACGGCCTAACGGTGTGCGGGACCGTAGCCCAGCTTCATGGAGACGGTTGCGAATGGTCCTCGCCGATACCCCAGGAGCAACAGTGTCCCTAATTTGCTGGGAAGTGGCGGTGCGGTCCCCTACGCCACTGCGTAGGATCCTACGGTCTTGGCGTGCATCCGTGCGTTGCTGCGGTCCGGTCCCAGGTCGACGGGCACGTGCACCTTCCGCCGACCACTGGCGACAACATCGATGTACTGTGGAGACCTCACGCCCCACGCGTTGAGCAATTCGGCGGTACGTCCACCCGGCCTCCCGCATGCCCACTATACGCCCTCGCTCAAAGTCCGTCAACTGCACATACGGTTCACGTCCACGCTGTCGCGGCATGCTACCAGTGTTAAAGACTGCGATGGAGCTCCGTATGCCACGGCAAACTGGCTGACACTGACGGCGGCGGTGCACAAATGCTGCGCAGCTAGCGCCATTCGACGGCCAACACCGCGGTTCCTGGTGTGTCCGCTGTGCCGTGCGTGTGATCATTGCTTGTACAGCCCTCTCGCAGTGTCCGGAGCAAGTATGGTGGGTCTGACACACCGGTGTCAATGTGTTCTTTTTTCCATTTCCAGGAGTGTATTTGCTTTGTGTGTCCGGATTCATTCTTTTGATGTGTCCATAGAACCTTAATCTGCGTTTTCTAATGTCACTGTGAATATTATTGTCTGATTTCCTGTTTGCCTCTGAGCCGATACTGTTCATCTTCAAGTTTTGGGCCTAAAATTATGATCTTCCGTTCCCTTTTTCTGAATGTTTTCTATGTCTATTTTCCTGTTTAAAATTAGTGTCTCTGATCCATATAGGCATTCCGGTTTTATGACGGTAATGTGATGTCGTAATTTTGTGTGCGTGGAGACACATGTTTTATTATACACTACTGGCCATTAAAATTGCTACACCAAGAAGAAATGCAGATGAAAAACGGGTATTCATTGGACAAATATATTATACTAGAAATTGTAACGTCTCCGCTCGTGCGTACGTTAACTCTTTAAAGCCTGTACTATGGTAAGTTGATGGGCTTCACCTTATAAGAAAGGATTTTAGTAAATATGTTGACCGCGTGTACCTGAATGGAGGCACAATCAGACTTACACCCACTCAGTAACAACAATGATACGTCAAGCAAGTCTAAAGTCAACTACACGTTAGGACGGGCAAGAAACATAAACAGCAGATGCTACCAATTGTTAATAATACGGTCGCCAGCCTAATTAGGCATTAAGTGAGTTTTTCCATTGTACAAGTGGGTGTACGTACAAGCATAACAACACGTAGTAATACTGCATTATATGGAAAATTTTAGAACCAGAAAAATCTATTGAACTAATATTTTCCCTTTCTGTACTAAATTGGACACGCTGTAAATACACAACATTACACTATAATGATTACTACAAACTGCGTTTTGTCTATTGGTCCGACTGAAATCGGGCATAGGTTACCCTAGAAATAGCACTTTTGAAACACACATACAATGTCAATTTTAATAAGGGTAAAACACTGATAAATTTAGGTTTTATATTGACTTTAACTTTGCTGGTCAAATCAGTTCAGTACACTCCAGAATTTAAATGAATAGAAAAGAAAAGAGTGGAAGGGCGGGGGGGGGGGGGGGGACCCTGAAACTGTTATGATCACTGTGTTGAAACTATTAACTATTGGAAGCATTAAGCATTCAAGATTTACAATATATGAGTTACTACACTTTTGGTCTTATTACTTCCTCATTTAACTACCATTAATTTTGTCTCAAATTAATTAAGCTTCATTACTAAACCAATTCCAAAATTATCTTCCAACTTTGTCAGACCTTTGTTCTTTGCTTATATTTTCATCAACAATAAAGCTCCTTAAACATCTTTCTAGCATAGATAGGTCTGCAGGTAATTCTTATTAACATAAACTTTAAATCTTCATTTCGGGACACTCGGATTGCACAACATGTGGAAAGGACCCTGACTATGTTAGTGATGAGGATAATTAATTGATAGGACAATTCTGGTAAAAGTTGTTATTGAACAGTCAGGAACAAAATTAACACTGGTCCACACGAATACAATTCTAAAGATTCAACCTGTTCGTGTCGATGCGGCGGTTGGCGGGCGGCGAGATGGCGAGGCGCACAGCACACATACAATCACAGCTATGGCTCTTGATGCATCGGCACTTTGCTTCTTCTTAGCGTCGCAATCCTTTTCAATTTGGTGCCTATAGAATATAGCCATGCTGTATAGTCGTCGGAAACGGCACATCCGAGGCTCAATGAAATCACGTTTTCCAGGAGAGCCTCCTCGATCCAGAGCGTGTTTCTCAGACCGATGCCCAACTCCGACTATATTGCCGAGCCCGTTATGCCGTGCCGCGCCCGTGTGCATTTTCCCGCGCTCGCCTGCCATCCACCTTTTACCGCTCTCCTACAGACAGGGTATTCACCAAAGGTTTTACATTCCACATATCCTAATACATTGCCTACGTATGGACCAGACGCTCAATTACAATTTTAAACGTATAACAATAGATTCAACATGTGTTACACTTCAATTCTGTTATAGCATTGCTTGAAATTTGACGTAAATATTAATATTCACATCGAAAGTTGCTTATAGTTTCTTTAACATAATGACACGAAAAGAAAAAGAAATGAAATCAAAACATTGCTTAAACTAATTTATCGAAAATCAGAAGGAAAAATTATTATATGTACAGTTGTTGTTGTTACAAACTGATATGTAATTACATTTTCACGCAATTTGGGTGCACAGATCCGGAGAAATAAGTACCCAGAAAAACCACCTCTGGCCGTAATAACGGCCTTGATACGCCTGGGCATCGAGTCAAACAGAGCTTGGATGGCGTGTACAGGTACAGCTGCCCATGCAGCTTCAACACAATACCACAGTTCATCAAGACTAGTGACTGGCGTATTGTGACGAGGCAGTTGCTCGGCCACCAATGACCAGACGTTTTCAATTGGTGAGAGACGTGGACAATGTGCTGGCCAGGGCAGCAGTCAAACATTTTCTGTATCCAGAAAGGCCCGTATAGGACCTGCAACATGCGGTCGTGCATTATCCTGCTAAAATGTAGGGTTTCGCAGGGATCGACTGAAGGGAAGAGCCACGGGTCGCAACACATCTAAAATGTGACGTCCACTGTTCAAAGTGCCGTCAATGCGAACAAGAGGTGACCGAGACGTGTAACCAATGGCACCCCATACCATCACGCTGGGTGATACGCCATTATGGTGATGACGAATACACGCTTCCAATGTGCGTTCACCGCGATGTCGTCAAACACGGATGCCACCATCATGATGCTGTAAACACAACCTGGATTCATCCGAAAAAATGACGTTTTGCCATTCGTGCACCCAGGTTCGTCGTTGAGTACACCTTCGCAGCCGCTCCTGTCTGTGGTGCAGCGTCAGGGGTAACCGCAGCCATGGTCTCCGAGCTGATAGTCCATGCTCCTGCAAACGTCGTGGAACTGTTCGTGCAGATGGTTGTTGTCTTGCAAACGTCCCCATCTGTTGACTCAGGGATCGAGACGTGGCTGCACGATCCGTTACAGCCCTGCGGATAAGATGCCTGTCATCTCGACTGCTAGTGGTACGAGGCCGTTGGGATCCAGCACGGTGTTCCGTATTACCCTCCTGAACCCATCGATTCCATATTCTGCTAACAGACATTGAATCTCGACCACCGCGAGCAGCAATGTCGCGATACGATAAACCGCAATCGCGATAGGCTACAATCCGACCTTTATCAAAGTCGGAAACGTGATGGTACGCATTTCTCCTCCCTACACGAGGCATGACAACAACTTTTAACCAGGCAACGCCGGTCAACTGCTGTTCGTGTATGAGAAATCGGTTGGAAACTTTCCTCATGTCAGCACGTTGTAGGTGTCGCCACCGACGCCAACGTTGTGTGAATGTTCTGAAAAGCTAATCATTTACATATCACAGCATCTTCTTACTGTCGGTTAAATTTCGCGTATGTAGCACGTCATCTTCGTAGTGTAGCAATTTTAATGGTCAGTAGTGTAGTTATTTTGAGTGAGTCGATAAGCGGTGTCAATCTTTTGGCATCTGACTTCGTTGGTTTTCGTTTCTATTCCATTTTCCTGAATCGTTTCACCGAGATATTTAAATAGTGGGACTCGTTCAATTTTGCCATATTTTGTCTCCATGAATTTTGTTGCTTGCTTATTGCTAGTATATATTCTGTCTTTTCAAAAAATACTTGCAGGCCGACTTTTTCCGCAGTTTCTGTTTTTTGGCTGTTGAAACATCGCGAGTTAAGATGGCTAGATCGTCTGCAAATGCTAAGCGATCTACTGTTAATTTTCCTCTACCGAGTGTAATTGGTTGGTCAATCTTGAGGACGCAGTTGAACAGTAGTGAAGAGGGTCCATCTCCTTGTCTTATTCCTGTTTTGATCAGAAAAGGTTCAGAGATTTCCCCCATAAATTTGACTTTAGATTTTGTGTCTGACAATGTCTGTTGTACGATTGCAAGTGTTTTCAGATCTAAAATATTTGGATTAATGATTGACGATCAACGGAATCGTACGCATTTTTAAAGTGAACAAATGTGCAAACTACATCTTTGCCACTTACTCTCTGATGTCTTAAGATCAGTTTTAAGTTCAGAATTTGCTCTGAATATGAACGGCCTGGTCTGAATCCTGCCTGATATTCTCCAATTTTTGGTTCTAGTTGTTGTTGTGCTCTATCGAGAAGGCACTGGGATAAATTCTGAAAGCTACTGATATCAATGAGATTCCCCTATTTGTTTGTATCCGATCTGTCTCCTTTCTAGTGTGTACTGGGTGAACTAATGCATTTTTTCAGTCGTCCGGAATTCGTTCTGCTTGCCAGATGTCTTCTATTATTTCGTTGATTTCTCTTATAGTATTTGGTCATGTCGATTTGAGGATTTCCGCTACGGTTCCAGCTTCACCTGCAGATTTATTGTTTTTAAGGCGTGTGATCTATTTGGTGATTCCCTCTACATCCGGGGATAATGAGTTTGGGTTTGTGGATTCAGGTTCCTGAGGCGGAAGTCCTTGTATTGGTTCTAGGCAGTTCAGCAGTTTTTCAAAATATCTTTCAAGTTCTTCGTAATTTTCTTGATTGTTCAGAGCAAATTGCCCAGTTCCTTTCTTGAAGCAATGATTTTGCGGCTGATATCCTCTGGGTTTTGTTTTGAAAATCTTGTAAAAATTTCGCCTCTTGTTTCTTTCAAAGTCTTTCTCGATTTCAAGTAACTGGTCCTTTTCAAATTTGCTTTTGGTCTTTCTGATTAATTGGGCTGTCTCTTTCCTCACTGCCAAGAATGTTTTGTAATTCTACTCTGTCTTTCTGCTGTTCCAATTACTGTATGCTTTCTGTGGAGGTTGGATTGTTTGTTCACATTCTTCGTTCCATCTAGGGTGTTTTTTTCCTTTTTGCAGAGGTTCCAGTGTTTGTGCGGTTTCGATTAGTTTGCTTCTCAGTTGCTTCCAATTGTTGGAGTGCTTTTTCTTTAATTACTCGGTGAAAAATGGTTGGATCCGGCTAGTGTCAAATTTTGGGATTAGTGGCTTCCTTTCTGTGAACCTCTGAGGTTTTAACTGTAGTTTGATTCTCGTAAAGTAATGGTCTGAGTCTACATTTGCACCCTTTCTTACTTGGATATTCACAATTTCTCTGTGGTTTGGATGGGAAATTGCTACATGGTCAATTTGGAATTCACAAATGAGTGAGTTGGGTGATCTCCATGTCATTTGTTTTGATATACGTTGAAATACGTTGACATGATTTTAAGATTGAATGTCCTGCAGAATTCGACCAGGCTCCATCCATTTTGATTATTCCATTTATGTGCTGGAAAGTTTGCTATTGTTTTCTTTCTTTGCCTAGCTGCGCATTGTAATCACCTAGTAAGATTCTGACATTATTATTATTATTTCTTTCCTTTCTCAGACCTTAGGTCTGGTTCGAAATGAAAGTGACGCGGACCTTGATCAAGCGTGACTTCCTTTTAACTGTACGGTATATGTTACATTGCGTTTAGGAACTTTCGGGTAATTGAACATTTATCAATAATTACGGATTTCCGTAGTTGTATATGTATGTTTGGATGTAGCTGTATTGCGTTGATGTACTGGTGGATATTGTGTGGTATGACTCCTGTAGTTGATAGTATAATTGCTATAATGTCAACTTTATCCTGATGCCACATGTCCTTGACTTCCTCAGCCAGTTGGATGTATTTTTCAATTTTTTCTCCTGTTTTCTTTTGTATATTTGTTGTATTGGGTATGGATATTTCGATTAGTTGTGTTAATTTCTTCTTTTTATTGGTGAGTATGATGTCAGGTTTGTTATGTGGCGTTGTTTTATCTGTTATAATGGTTCTGTTCCAGTATAATTTGTATTCATCATTCTCCTGTACATTTTGTGGTGCATACTTGTATGTAGGAACGCGTTGTTCTATAAGTTTATGTTGTAAGGCAAGCTGTTGATGAATTATTTTTGCAACATTGTCATGTCTTCTGGAGTATTCTGTATTTGCTAGTATTGTACATCCGCTTGTGATGTGATCTACTGTTTCTATTTGTTGTTTGCAAAGTCTGCATTTATCTGTTGTGGTATTGGGATCTTTAATAATATGCTTGCTGTAATATCTGGTGTTTATTGTTTGATCCTGTATTGCAGTCATGAATCCTTCCGTCTCACTGTATATATTGCCTTTTCTTAGCCATGTGTTGGATGCGTCTTGATCGATGTGTGGCTGTGTTAGATGATACGGGTGCTTGCCATGTAGTGTTTTCTTTTTCCAATTTACTTTCTTCGTATCTGTTGATGTTATGTGATCTAAAGGGTTGTAGAAGTGGTGATGAAATTGCAGTGGTGTAGCAGATGTATTTATATGAGTGATTTCTTTGTGTATTTTGCTGATTTCTGCTCGTTCTATAAAGAATTTTCTTAAATTGTCTACCTGTCCATAATGTAGGTTTTTTATGTCGATAAATCCCTTTCCTCCTTCCTTTCTGCTTAATGTGAATCTTTCTGTTGCTGAATGTATGTGATGTATTCTATATTTGCGGCACTGTGATCGTGTAAGTGTATTGAGTGCTTCTAGGTCTGCGTTACTCATTTCACTACTCCAAATGAGTAGGTCAATATTGGTATAGCATAGGTATTTATAGCTTTTGTCTTGTTTCTTGCTGTCAATTCTGTTTTCAGTATTTTTGTTAGTCTTTGTCTATATTTTTCTTTTAGTTCTTCTTTAATATTTGTATTATCTATTCCTATTTTTGTCTGTATCCTAGATATTTATAGGCATCTGTTTTTTCCATCGCTTCTATGCAGTCACTGTGGTTATCCAATATGTAATCTTCTTGTTTAGTGTGTTTTCCCTTGACTATGCTATTTTTCTTACATTTGTCTGTTCCAAAAGCCATATTTATATCATTGCTGAATACTTCTGTTATCTATAGTAATTGGTTGAGTTGTTGATTTGTTGCTGCGAGTAGTTTTAGATCATCCATGTATAGCAAATGTGTGATGTTGTGTGGGTATGTTCCAGTGATATTCTATACATAATTTGTATTATTTAGCATGTTGGATACTGGGTTCAGAGCAAGGCAGAACCAGAAAGGACTTAATGAATCTCCTTGGTATATTCCACGCTTAATCTGTATTGGCTGTGATGTGATATTATTTGAATTTGTTTGGATATTAAGTGTGGTTTTCCAATTTTTCATTACTATGTTTAGGAACTGTATCAATTTAGGATCTACTTTGTATATTTCCAATATTTGTAGTAACCATGAGTGGGGTACACTATCAAAAGCTTTTTGGTAATCAATGTATGCGTAGTGTAGCGACCTTTGTTTAGTTTTAGCTTGATATGTCACCTCTGCATCTATTATCAGTTGCTCTTTACATCCTCGTGCCCCTTTGCAACAGCCTTTTTGTTCTTCATTTATAATTTTGTTCTGTGTTGTGTGTGTCATTAATTTCTGTGTAATGACTGAAGTTAATATTTTGTATATTGTTGGTAGGCATGTTATGGGGCGATATTTAGCTGGGTTTGGTGTGTCTGCTTGATCTTTAGGTTTCAGATAAGTTATTCCATGTGTAAGTGTATCAGGGAATGTGTATGTGTCTGCAATGTAACTGTTAAATAATTTAGTTAGATGTGAATGTGTTGAGGTGAACTTCTTTAGCCAGAAATTTGCTATTTTATCTTTTCCAGGGGCTTTCCAATTGTGAGTAGCATTAATAGCTTGGGTGACTTCATGTTGCAAAATTATCACTTCAGGCATTTGTGGTATCATCTTGTATGTGTCTGTTTCTGCTTGTATCCACCGTGCATGCCTGTTATGTTGTACCGGGTTTGACCATATGTTGCTCCAGAAGTGTTCCAAGTCTGTTATATTTGGTGGATTGTCTATTTTAATGTGTGTGTTATCTATTGTCTGGTAAAATTTCTTTTGGTTTGCGTTGAATGTTTGGTTTTGTTTCCTTCTATTTTCACTTTTTTTGTATCTCCTAAGTCGTTTGGCCAATGCTTGTAATTTCTGCTTCTTCTCATCTAATTGCTCTATCGCTTCTTGTTGTGAGATTTTACCTGACTTTTTCGTTTTTTTTCTGACAAATTTATTTCTTATAAATTGTGTTAGCTGTCCGATGTCCTTTCTCAGTTTTTCTATTCTGATCTGTAGCCTGTGTTGCCATGCTGGTTTTGTGGGTTTCTTCTGTGTGTTGGTTGGTTCTGATCTCTGCCTAGTGTGTATATTTAGTATAGTGAGTGCTCCTATATAAACCAGTAGTTGTAACTCTTCCATAGTTGTATATTCATTTATTTTGTTGTGTATGATTGTGTTGATAGTTTTTATTGATGTTTCGACTTGTGGGTTACTTGGCAGTCTATGCAAGAATGGTCTAATGTCTGTATTTATGTCTTTGTATTCTATATATGTCAGCTGAAATTTTTCTTCTATATCTAACATGTGTGTCACTTCGTGTTCTATTTGTGCTTGGTCTGGTGGCTGTCGCAAGATTTCGTTTTCCTCTGATTGTTTAATTGATGCGTGTTGTTCTTTGTTTGTTTGCTCTGGGATGTTTGAGTCCATTACTCTGTTTTCTTCTACTTCTGTTTGCACATTATTTTGTTCCAGTATTTGTTGTACTTGTTGTTTGATGTTTTCTGATTCTGACTGGGGTATCCCGTTATTTTTGATTATTACACGGATCTGATCAGCTAGTCGTTGTTCTGTTATAAATTTTAATTCTGGGTATCTGGTAATAAATGTTGTGTATACTTGTGATCTGTATCCAGTTGTGTTGGTTCCTAGGTTTGTTGCTTGGTAATAACAGAACATGAGGTGTCGATTAACTTCATCTGACCATCTCATCCTCTGCCTTTGTTTTCCTTCTAGGGTGGTTGTAGGAAGCATATCCTGCAAAACACCTCTATTTGGATTTAAATCATTTTCCAGTTGGCTAGCAGTGTCGTTACCATTGTGGGCGGGCATAGGGTTCAAGCGTCGTCCCCGAACATGACGGCGCTTGTTCGAGGCTTCTTTAGTTCTGTCCTGAACCAACTCATCACACTAAAAGGGGGGTTAGCCCTATTAGTGGTTTGTTCTTTTCGTCGCCTTTTACGACTGGCAGAACATACCGGAGGCCTATTCTTTTCCCGGGCCTCCACGGGGATTATTATTATTATTATTATTATTATTACTGTTAGTGGCAACAGCAGCTGTAATAGTAGAAATACAACCAGTATTAACGTTATTAGTTTATAGACAGTATTATTTCCTCACATTGTCTCTATAGACTCTGACATCATTTTAATACTCTATCTCATATTACAATTGTTATTTCTTACTTAACTAAGACATAAAGGAAGAGACTGTATGCGTGAAACACTGGTCTGATGTAAGAGGGGGCCTCATGGCACTAATCAGTTTAGGTCGATCGTATGTAGTTGGAATTCCTGGGACACATTGAGTCTCGCCTTTACGTATGATAATGATGTAGGCCAAAAGAAGGGTTAAAATCAGTACCAGCACTTGGATTCGAACCTGGGTCTCCCGCTTATTAGACATACGCACTATCCGTAGCAACGGGCTGGAGTTCGAGATGGAATTAGTGAGAGGGACGTACTAGGGTAGTCATTGCTATTACGGTGTAACGCATCACGCTTATGCCTAATAAGCAGGAGATGTGGTTACGATTACCAGTGTCGGTACAAATTTGAATTCATTTCTTTGCCATACACGATTATTATAGATAAGGTTAAATTAATTAATTAAGTAATAAGTAATTTACATGTTCCTTTTAGGTGATAAGTTTTTCAACGGTAAGAACGAAATTGTGTGTGTTGCGGCAAGTTTCATTTACTGGTGCGCGCGCAGGTACAGCGGCCGGACGAGCCCCGGCGGCAGCCAAATGGATAAGCTGGGCTCCAGGGGCAGCCCGCCGCCCGCGCTGGGCAGGCTGCAGGGCCGCGCCGGCCTCAGCCCGTCGGCGTCGGCGGCGCAGCTGGAGCGCTACCCGGCGTCGCCGCCCGCCGCGCAGCTGGACAAGTACCCGCCCCCGCAGCTGGAGGGCCGGTTCGGCGGCGGCCGCTCGACGCCCCAGCAGCAGCAGCCCGAGGGCCGGTCGACGCCGTCGACGCAGCTGGACAAGTACCCCGGGCCGGCGGGCCGGCAGGCGTCTTCGCTGTCGGAGCACCGCTACGGGCGCGACTCGCCGACCGTGGTGGCGCCGCCGCCGGCGGCGCTGCTGGAGCGCTTCGCGACGCCGCCCGCCGCCCCCGAGAACAGCCTCATCGAGCCGTACGTGCCGCCCCCGCAGCAGCAGCAGCAGCAGCACGCGGCGTCGCCCCCGCAGCCGGGCACGGCCACCGGCTCGCTCGAGCTGAGCCGCACGCCCAGCGAGGAGCCGCCGCCGTCCAGCGAGGCCAAGTCGAAGAGCGTGTCCTTCGAGGACGAGGAGCAGTCGTCGCCCGCGCCCGTCTCGCTCGTCGTGCACCCGCCGCCACCCGCCGAGAAGCCCGAGCGCCGCGTCCTGTCGGCCCGCGAGCGCTGGCACTGGGCGTACAACAAGATCGTGATGCAGCTCAATGTGAGTACCGGCAGCACGCACCAGCCTCCCGCACCCAGCACCTGTCCATTCTCACGCGCCCCTGCATTATCGCCTCAGTCTACAGCAGTCTTCTAAAATTTGATTACAGCACTCGTCACCAAACCGGGAACGCCATAGCCACGTCACTGCGTTCGAAATATTAACGAATATTCCGAGAACAATATGTCACCAGTAGTTTCTGTGCTGAACGAGGGGTGCTCTGCAGTTTGCAAGCATACAGTGAACAGCCAAAAAAAAAAAAAAAAAACTGGTACACCTGCCTAACATCGTGTAGGGCCCCTGTGACCACGCACAAGTGCCGCAACACGACGTGGCGTGGGCTCGACTAATGTCTGAAGTAGTGCGGGAGCGAACTGACACCACGAATCTTGCACGACTGTCCGTAAATCCGTAAGAGTAGGAGGAGGTGGAGATCTCTTCTGAACAGCACGTTGTAAGGCATCCCAGATCTGCTCAATAACGTTCATATCTGGGGAGTTAGGTGGCCAGTGGAAGTGTTTAAACTCAGAGGAGTGTTCTTGGAGCCACACTGTAGCAATTCCGGACGTGTGGGAGTTTTTCATTGTCCTGCTGAAATTGCCCAAGTCCGTCGCAGTGCAGAAATACATGAAAGTATGCAGGCGATCAGACAGGATGCTTACGTACGTGTCAGCTGTCACAGTCGTATGTAGATTATCAGCGGCTCCATATTAAACCAACTGCACGCGGCCCATACACCATTACACACACTCCACCAGCTTGAACACTCCCTTGCTGACATGCACGGTCCAAGCAGTCATGAGGTTGTCCCCGTACACGTACACGTCCGTCCGCTCATTACAATTTGAACCGAAACTCTCCCGACCAGGCAACGTGTTTCCAGTCGTCAAGAGTCCAGTGTCGGTGTTGACTGGCCCAGGCGAGGCGCAAAGCTTTGTGTCGTGCAGTCATCAAGGTTACACGAGTGGACCTCCGACTCCGAAAGCCCATATCGATGATGCTCCGTTGAATGGTTCGCCTACTGACACTTGTTGATGGCCTTGCATTGAAATCTGCAGCAATTCTCTTCAGTCGTCCTTGGTCCCGTTCTTGCAGGATCTTTTTCCGGCCGCAGCGATGTCGATGTTTTACCGGATTCCCGATATTCACGGTCGTACGGGAAAATCCCTACTTCCTCGATACCTAGGAGATGCTGTGTCCCATCGCTCGTGCGCCGACTATAATACCACGTTCAAACTCACTTAAATCTTGACAGCCTGCCATTGTAGCAGCAGTAACCGTTCTAACAACTGCGCTAGACACTTGTTGTCGTATATAGCGGTGCCGACCACAGCGCCGTATTCTTCCTGCCTACGTATCTCTGCATTTGAAGTGGCATACCTATACCAGTTTTTTCGCGTTTCGGCATGTATACATTCAAAAATTCATTGCCCAAACTAACAAGGATGATATAGGAGACAAAAAGATATATTTCGTAAAGCAAACTTACGTCGAGAACCCATATCGCGTTAGCACTGTGCGTGCCGAAGTTAATATCCGAGTGGACCAGATGTTGTTACATCAGATGTTAGTTTAAGATACGTGACGTGTTGTCGTGTCATGATCTTAGAGACTGAGTCAGTAAGCAGAAATAGCACTACTGCTTGCATGACAGTTGCGTTGTCAACATGGAGCGCTACACATGGGGAACTGCGCCAACGAAGGAATAGCTGAAGTTCCAGCGAATGTATCGCGAAAATCCCTCTGCACGCAGATGCCCACATCACTGCGAATTTACTACAGTCCACACTGGACTGGGGAATACCAGCACATTGACGGTAACCAGGGCAAATACTGGATGACCACGGACGGAGTGGACACCTAAAGTCGAGGGAGTAGTGCTGTTCCACTTTGAGAACATCACAGAAACAAGTACAAGGGGCAATTTCTGCTGTGGTCAGTATTCACAATAGTTTAGTATGGGATGCGTTACCTGAAGATCTGCTTCAACCTTATCGTCCTGTGAGAGTACAGTCCATCCACCTCGTCTTCACTATGTACGCTGGTTTCTGCAACAGGCTAATGACCGCCCTCTTTTTCTTGACGACGCTGCGTTTATAGATGAGGCTCAGTTTTCTCGGAAAGTCTCAATTCGCATATGTGCCCGGATGAATATTACAATTCTTCGAGGTCATCAGAGACGTTTTGCAGTAGACATGTGGATCGCTATCGTGGGTGACTACTTAGTTGCGCGTTATACGTTGCCTGCTCGGCTCAGGTCTTGGAAGTCCACCTGCCGACGTTGTTGGAGAGATACCACTAGGTATTAGAAAGCGGATGTGTTTTCAGCATGAGGGAACCCAGGGCATCTTTTGCAGAAACAGTCCGAGCGGTAATAACCAGTACCTTTCGCAATCGGTGGATCGGCTTGGGAGGTCCTGTACAAGGGCCGGCAAGATTCCTGAACCTCATCAACTATACTTCCTTCTCTGGGGCTACATGAAAGCCGCCCTCGATGGACGAGCGGTTCTAGGGGCTTCAGTGCGGAACCACGTGGCTGCTACGGTCGTAGGTTCGAATCCTGCCTCGAGCATGGATGTGTGTGATGTCCTTAGGTTAGTTAGGTTTAAGTAGTTCTAAGTCTAGGGGACTGATGACCTCAGATGTTAAGTTCCATAGTGCGTAGAGCCATTTGAACCATTTTTTGAGCTACATGAAAGCCGAGGTGGATTCAGCCCTGTTCACTCGGAGGCGGAATAGATTGTAAGAATTCTTGCAGCAGCCACACAAATACAGAAAACACCGCATGTTTTCCAACGAACACGTAACTCTCTGCTATGCCGATACCGGCAGATATTTAACTTTTACTGTAACTTTATAGTGATCATAACAATAAAGCAAAGAAAAACTTTCAATACCGTTTTATTCACAATCACACAGAATAACCTCATGGTTACTTAGTACTCCAACAATACGCATTTCCGACACGTAATTACCTTACGAAATACACATCCCATGGAGGCCACTTCGAACATCCGTTGTGACGTGGATGCAATGCAGCTTGTATTGTGTTCAGAGACGATTTGTTGTTGTTTCACAGACACATGTTCAAAGGAAATTTTTTCCACCATTTCCATTCAGGTATCAGTCCCTGCAGTTTTTCCGCTTCATTAATCTTCAGCTTGAACATATATAGGGTGGTCCATTGATTGTGACTGGTCCAAATATCTCACAAAAAAAGCGTCAAAAGAAAAAATTACAAAGAACGAAACTTGTCTAACTTGAAGGGGGAAACCAGATGACGCTATGGTTGGCCCGCTGGATGGCGCTGGCATGGGTCAAAAGGATATCAACTGTGTTTTTTTAAATACGAACCCCTATTTTTATTACATATTCGTGTAGTACGTAAGGAAATATACATGTTTGGGTTGGACCACTTTTTTCGCTTTGTGATAGATGGCGCTGTAATAGTCACAAAAATATGGCTAACAATTTTCGTCGAACAGTTGGTAACAGGTAGGGTTTTTAAATTAAAATACAGAACGTAGGTATGATGGAACATTTTATTTCTGTTGTTCCAATGTGATACATGTACCATTGTGAACTTATCATTTCTGATAATGCATGCTGTTACAGCGTGATTACCTGTAAATACCACATTAATATGTTAATATGTTTGTGACTATTACAGCGCCATCTATCAGTAAGCGAAATTAGACACGAAGCCCACACCTACTACAGTATTAAAAGTTTATATGCCAACTAACTCTGCAGATGATGAAGAAATTGATGAAATGTAATGAGATAAAAGAAATTATTCAGGTAGTGAAGGAAGACGAAAATTTAATAGTCATGGGTGACTGGAATTCGAGAGTAGGAAAAGGGAGAGAAGGAAACATAGTAGGTGAATATGGATTGGGGGCAAGAAATGAAAGAGGAAGCCGTCTGGTACAATTTTGCACAGAGCATAACTTAATCATAACTAAACATTTGGTTCAAGAATCATGAAAGAAGGTTGTATACATGGAAGAAACCTGGAGATACTAAAAGGTATCAGATAGATTATATAATGGTAAGACAGAGATCTAGGAACCAGGTTTTAAATTGTAAGACATTTCCAGGGGCAGATGTGGATTCTGACCACAATCTATTGGTTATGAACTGCAGATTGAAACTGAAGAAACTGCAAAAAGGTGGGAATTTAAGGAGATGGGACCTGGATGAACTGAAAGAACCAGAGGTTATAGAGTTTCAGGGAGAGCATAAGGGAACAATTTACAGGAATGGGGGAAAGAAATAAAGTAGAAGAAGAATGGGTAGCTCTGAGGGATGAAGTAGTGAAGGCAGCGGAGGATCAAGTAGGTAAAAAGACGAGGGCTAGTAGAAATCCTTGGGTAACAGAAGAAATATTGAATTTAATTGATGAAAGGAGAAAATATAAAAATGCAGTAAATGAAGCAGGCAAAAAGGAATACAAACGTCTCAAAAATGAGATAGACAGGAAGTGCAAAACTGCTAAGCAGGATGGGTAGAGGACAAATGTAAGGGCGTAGAGCCATATCTCACTAGGGGTAAGATAGATACTGCCTACAGGAAAATTATAGAGGCCTTTGGAGAAAAGACAGCCACTTGTATGAATGCAAGAGCTCAGATGGGAAACCAGTTCTAAGCAAAGAAGGGAAAGCAGAAAGGTGGAAGGAGTATATAGAGGGCCTATACCGGGGCGACATTCTTGAGGACAATATTATGGAAATGATGTAGATGAAGATGAAATGGGAGATACGATACTCCGTGAAGAGTTTGACAGAGCACTGAAACAAGTCGAAACAAGGCCCCAGGAGTACACAACATTCCATTAGAACTACTGACGTCCTTGGGAGAGCCAGTCATGACAAAACTCTACCATCTGGTGAGCAAGAGGTATGAGACAGGCGAAACACCCTCAGACTTCAAGAAGAATATAATAATTCCGATCTCAAAGAAAGCATGTGTTGACAGATGTAAAAATTACCGAACTATCAGTTTAATAAGTCACAGCTGCAAAATACTGAAGACGAATGGAAAAACTGGTAGAAGTCGACCTCGGGGAAGATCAGTTTGGATTACGTAGAAATGTTGGAACACGTGAGGCAATACTGACCTTACGACTTATCTTAGAAGAAAGATTAAGGAAAGCCAAACCTACGTTTTTTGCACTTGTAGACTTAGAAAAAACTTTGGACAATGTTGACTGGAATATTCTCTTTCAAATTCTGAAGGCGGCAGGCGTAAAATACAGGGAGCTAAACGCTATTAACAATTTGTACAGAAAGTAGATGTCAGTTATAAGAGTCGACTGGCATGAAAGGGAAGCAGCGGTTGGGAAGGGAGTGAGAGAGGGTTGTAGCCTGTCCCCGATGTTTTTCAATCTGTATATTGAGGAAGCAGTAAAGGACACAAAAGAAAAATTCGGAGTAGGTATTAAAGTCCATGGAGAAGAAATAAAAACGTTGAGGTTCGCCAGTGACATTGTAATTCTGTCAGAGATAGCAAAGGACTGGGTGGGGCAGTTGAACCGAATGGACACTGTCTTCAAAGGAGGATGCAAGATGAACATCAACAAAAGCAAAACGAAGATAATGGAATGTATTCGAATTAAGTCGGGTGATGCTGAGGGAATTAGATAAGGAAATGAGACACTTAAAGTAGTAAATGAGTTCTGCTATTTGGGGAGAAAAAAATCGATGATGGTCGAATTAGAGAGGGTATAAAATGTAGACTGGCAATGGCAAGGAAAGGGTTTCTGAACAAGAGGAATTTGTTAACATCGAGTATAGATTTAAATGTCAGGAAGTCGTTTCTGAAAGCATTTGTATGGAGTGTACCCATGTATGGAAGTGAAACATGGACGATAAATAGTTTGGGCAGGAACGGAATAGAAGCTTTCGAAATGTGGTGCTACAGAAGAATGCTGAAGATTAGGTGGGTAAATCACATAACTAATGAGGAGGCACTGAATAGGATTGGGGAGAAGAAGAGTTTGTGGCACAACTTGACTAGAAGAAGGGACTGGTTGGTAGGGCATGCTCTGAGGCATCAAATGGTTCAAATGGCTCTGAGCACTATGGGACTTAGCATCTGTGGTCATCAGTCCCCTAGAACTTAGAGCTACTTAAACCTAACCAACCGAAGGACATTACACACATCCATGCCCGAGGCAGGATTCGAACCTGCGTCCGTAGCGGTCACGCGGTTCCAGACTGAAGCGCCTACAACCGCACGGTCACAACGTCTGAGGCATAAAGGGGTCACAAATTTAGCATTGGAGGGCAGCGTGGAGGGTAAAAATCGTATAGGGAGACCAAGAGATGAATAGATTAAGCAGATTCAGAAGGACGTAGGTTGCTATAAGTACTGGGAGATGAAGGAGCTTGCACAGGAGAGAGTAGCATTGAGAGCTGCATCAAACCAGTCTCACGACTGAAGACCACAACAATAACAACAACCACATTAATGCAATAAATGCTCAAAATGATCTCCGTTAACCTTAATACATTTGGCAATACGTGTAAGGACATTCCTCTCAACAGTGAGTAGTTCGCCTTCCGTAATGTTCGTAAATGCATTAATAATGCCCTGACGCATGTTGTCAGGCGTTGTCGGTGTATAAAGGTAGCAAATATCCTTCAACTTTCCCCACTGAATGAAATCCGGGGACGTCAGATCCGGTGAACGTGCTTCGACGACCAATCCACCTGTCATCAAATATGCTAGTCATTACGGCTTCAACTGCATGCGAGCTATGTGCCGGACATCCATCACGTTGGAAGTACATCGCCATTCTGTCATGCAGTGAAACATCTTGTAGTAACATCGGTAGCACATTACGTAGGAAAGCAACATACATTACACCATTTAGATTTCCATCGATAAAATGGATGCCAATTATCCTTCCTCCCATAATGCCGCACCATACATTAACCCGCCAAGGTCGCTGATGTTCCACTTGTCTCAGCCATCGTGGATTTTCCATTCCCAGTATTATGCCGGTTTACGTTACCGCTGTTGGTGAATGACGCTTAGTTGCTAAATAGAATGCGTGCAAAAAATCTGTCATTGTCCCGCAATTTCTCTTGTGCCCAGTGGCACAACTGTACACGACGTTCAAAGTCGTCGCCATGCAATTCCTGGTGCATAGAAATATGGTACGGGGGCAATCGATGTTGATGTAGCATTCTCAACACCGCTGTTTTTGAGATTCCCAATTCTCGCGCAATTTGTCTGCTACTAATGTGCGGATTAGCCGCGACAGCAGTTAAAACACCAATTTGGGCATCATCATTTGTTACAGGTCGTGGTTGAAGTTTCACATGTGGCTGAACATTTCCTGTTTCCTTAAATAACGTAACTATCCGGCGAACGGTCCGAAAACTTGCATGATGTCGTCCAGGATACCGAGCAGCATACATAGCACACGCCCGTTGGAAATTTTGATCACAACAGCCATATATCACCACGATATAGACCTTTTCTGCAATTGGTAAATGGTCCATTTTAACACGGTTAATGTATCACTATGTATCACGCCCCCCCATGAACCATGGACCTTGCCGTTGGTGGGGAGGCTTGCGTGCCTCAGCGATACAGATGGCCGTACCGTAGGTGCAACCACAACGGAGGGGTATCTGTTGAGAGGCCAGAAAAACATGTGGTTGCTGAAGAGGGGCAGCAGCCTTTTCAGTAGTTGCAGGGGCAACAGTCTGGATGATTGACTGATCTGGCCTTGTAACATTAACAAAAACGGCCTTGCTGTGCTGGTACTGCGAACGGCTGAAAGCAAGGGGAAACACAAGCCGTATTTTTTCCCGAGGACATGCAGCTTTACTGTATGATTAAATGATGATGGCGTCCTCTTGGGTAAAATATTCCGGAGGTAAAATAGCCCCCATTCGGATCTCCGGGCGGGGAGTACTCAGGAGGACGTCGTTATCAGGAGAAAGAAAACTGGCGTTCTACGGATCGGAGCGAGGAATGTCAGATCCCTTAAACGGGCAGGTAGGTTAGAAAATTTAAAAAGGGAAATGGATAGGTTAAATTTAGATATAGTGGGAATTAGTGAAGTTGGGTGGCAGGAGGAACAAGATATTTAGTCAGGTGATTACAGGGTTGTAAATACAAAATCAAATAGGGGTAATGCAGGAGTAGGTTTAATAATGAATAAAAAAAAATAGGAGTCCGGGTTAGCTACTACAAACAGCATAGTGAACGCATTATTGTAGCCAAGATAGACACGAAGCCCACGCCCACTACAGTAGTACAAGTTTATATGCCAACTAGCTCTGCAGATGATGAAGAAATTGATGAAATGTATGACGACATAAAAGAAATTATTCAGGTAGTGAAGGGAGACGAAAATTTAATAGTCATGGGTGACTGGAATTCGTCAGTAGTAAAAGGGAGAGAAGGAAACATAGTAGGTGAATATGGATTGGGGGCAAGAAATGAAAGAGAAAGCCGCCTTGTAGAATTTTGCACAGAGCATAACTTAATCATTACTAACACTTGGTTCAAGAATCATAACAAAAGGTTGTATACCTGGAAGAATCCTGGAGATACTAAAAGGTATCAGATAGATTATATAATGGTAAGAAAGAGATTTAGGAACCAGGTTTTAAATTGTAAGACATTTCCAGGGGCAGATGTGGATTCTGGCCACAATCTATTGGTTATGAGCTGCAGATTGAAACTCAAGAAACTGCAAAAAGGTGGGAATTTAAGGAGATGGGACCTGGATAAACTGACTAGACCAGAGGTTGTACAGAGATTCTTGGAGAGCATAAGGGAACAATTGACAGGAATGGGGGAAAGAAATACAGTAGAAGAAGAATGGGTAGCTCTGAGGGATGAAGTAGTGAAGGCAGCGGAGGATCAAGTAGGTAAAAAGACGAGGGCTAGTAGAAATCCTTGGGTAAGAGAAGAAATATTGAATTTAATTGATTAAAGGAGAAAATATAAAAATGCAGTAAATGAAGCAGGCAAAAAGGAATACAAACGTCTCAAAAATGGGATCGACAGGAAGTGCAAAATGGCTAAGCAGGGATGGCTAGAGGACAAATGTAAGGTTGTAGAGGCTTGTCTCACTAGGGGTAAGATAGATACTGCCTACAGGAAAATTAAAGAGACCTTAGGAGAGAAGAGAACCACTCGTATGAATATCAAGAGCTCAGATGGCAACCCAGTTCTAAGCAAAGAAGGGAAGGCAGAAAGGTGGAAGGAGTATATAGAGGGTTTATACAAGAGCGATGTACTTGAGGACAATATTATGGAAATGGAAGAGGATGTAGTTGAAGATGAAATGGGAGATAAGATACTGCGTGAAGAGTTTGACAGAGCACTGAATGACCTGAGTCGAAACAAGGCCCCGGGAGTAGACAACATTCCGTTAGAGCTACTGATGGTCTTGGGAGAGCCAGTCCTGACAAAACTCTACCATCTGGTGAGCAAGATGTATGAGACAGGCGAAATACCCACAGACTTCAAGAAGAATATAATAATTCCAATCCCAAAGAAAGCAGGTGTTGACAGATGCGAAAATTACCGAACTATCAGTTTAATAAGTCTCAGCTGCAAAATACTAACGCGAATTCTTTACAGACGAATGGAAAAACTGGTAGAAGCGGACCTCGGTGAAGATCAGTTTGGATTCCATAGAAATGTTGGAACACGTGAGGCAATACTAACCTTACGACTTATCTTAGAAGAAAGATTAAGAAAAGGCAAACCTACGTTTCTAGCATTTGTAGACTTAGAGAAAGCTTTTGACAATGTTAACTGGAATACTCTCTTTCAAATTCTGAAGGTGTCAGGGGTAAAATACAGGGAGCGAAAGGCTATTTACAATTTGTACAGAAACCAAGTGGCAGTTATAAGAGTCGAGGGGCATGAAAGTGAAGCAGTGGTTGGGAAAGGAGTGAGACAGGGTTGTAGCCTCTCCCCGATGTTATTCAATCTGTATATTGAGCAAGCAGTAAAGGAAACAAAAGAAAAATTCTTAGTAGATATTAAAATTCATGGAGAGGAAGTAAAAACTTTGAGGTTCGCCGATGACATTGTAACTCTGTCAGAGGCAGCAAAGGACTTGGAAGAGCTGTTGATCGAAATGGACAGTGTCTTGAAAGGAGGATATAAGATGAATATCAACAAAAGCAAAACGAGGATAATGGAATGTAGTCAAATTAAATCGGGTGATGCTGAGGGAATTAGATTAGGAAATGAGACACTTAAAGTAGTAAAGGAGTTTTGCTATTTAGGGAGTAAAATAACTGATGATGGTCGAAGTAGAGAGGGTATAAAATGTAGACTGGCAATGGCAAGGAAATCGTTTCTGACTAAGAAAAATTTCTTAACATCGAGTATAGACTTAAGTGTCAGGAAGTCGTTTCTGAAAGTATTTGAATGGAGTGTAGCCATTTATGGAAGTGAAACATGGACGATAACTAGTTTGGACAAGAAGAGAATAGAAGCTTTCAAAATGTGGTGCTACAGAAGAATGCTGAAGATAAGGTGGGTAGATCACGTAACTAATGAGGAGGTATTGAATAGGATTGGGGAGAAGAGAAGTTTGTGGCACAACTTGACTAGAAGAAGGGATCGGTTGGTAAGACATGTTTTGAGGCATCAAGGAATCACAAATTTAGCATTGTAGGGCAGCGTGGAGGGTAAAAATCGTAGAGGGAGACCAAGAGAAGAATACACTAAGCAGATTCAGAAGGAAGTAGGTTGCAGTAAGTACTGGGAGGTGAAGAAGCTTGCACAGGATAGAGTAGCACGGAGAGCTGCATCAAACCAGTCTCAGGACTGAAGACCACAACAACAACAACAATGTATCACGAAGCAAATACCGTCCGCACTGGTGGAATGTTACGTGATACGACGTACTTATACGTTTGTGACTGTTACAGCGCCATCTATCACAAAGCGAAAAAAGTGGTCCAACTAAAACATTCATATTTGTTTTCGTACTAC